>NW_012267292.1:6085853-6231459 GCF_000151885.1 Dipodomys ordii
GGGGACCGCGCAAGCAACAGCTTGCAGAGCCCAGCGCCGTGTGACACGGCTCCCTGACATGAGTGGTGTGAGTCAGCCTGGAAACAGTTCAGCCCGGACCACGCAGCAAGCGTGGACACAGGCTCTCTCGCCAGGAGGGTCTGGGAGGGTCTGTAAGGTGTTAGGATCTAGGTGTGGGGCGTGGGGTGGGGGATGGGGGGGAATGCTGAAGTTCAGGGGAAGAGAGTTTACTCGGCTCGACTCGTAGAAATGCAGGACATCCCCGCCCCTTCCCCGATCAGAAGATGTCCAGCTCCCCCATCAGAAGATGTCCAGCTCCCCCCGCCCCTCCCCCATCAGAAGATGTCCAGCTCCCCCCGCCCCTCCCCCGATCAGAAGATGTCCAGCTCCTCTCGCCTGCGACCGTCATGACCTCATTGCAGTGTTTTCTGCTGCGTGCTGGCTTCTCCCAGCGCTTTACACCCTGTCTTCACCGCCCCCCCCCCGTCCCCATCCCCCTTCACCTCCAGGGCAATTGCTTCCTTATTGTGCACACATTCGCTTGGAGAACATTGCCCCCCCCCCACCCCTACCCCTTTCAAGTTGCCCCTTTCGAGCGCCTGAGCAGCTGTAGGGAGAATCTCTCCTGAAGGCTAAAGGTGAATCTTAGCCAAAGCCAAGTGATGAGCCTGATTTAGATTCAGCGTCAGAGCCAGAAGGGCCCTTGGCCACACTTCCAGATCCTCCTGGGTTACTGGCCCAAGCTCACCGCTGGGAAGAGGCAGAGCCACGGCCAGAAGGCAGGCTCTGGCCTGGCCGCCTGGTCTGTAGGATAGAAGCCTGAACACTTTAAGCATGGGCTAATCACCATCGCTGCCACCCTCAGCTTAATTTCCCGTCAAAAGTTCTTGATGGGGGTAGCAGCACTCAAAGGAAAGATACCGACAAACTTCCAGTCGGTTCTAATGGCCACTGTCATCCTTGCAGAGGCTCAGTTGGGAAAGCACCACATGTGAGCTCCCTTTTTTCACACAATCCTGGAGCAATCAGAAGTAGGCCAGGACGGTGTTATAATTATCCCTGTTGTACAGGTGAGCTAGGACAGGCTCTAGAAAGCGAGGGAGCTGGCCCAGGATCACCAGTGGGAAACACAGGTGATGGCACTGCAGTCTCACCAGCCTGTTTTCAATAACCATTCCCATCTGGGCTCCTTCAGAGAACCAGGGTGAACATCCCCTTCTTGTGGGTTATTGGTGGTTAGAATCTCCTGGCCAGGTAGTTTGGGGCTTTGCTTAGAAACAGTTTAACCCCCATTAACAAACCATCATCATTCTTGACATTTATGTAACTCTGACATTTATATAGTGCCTCACATCCCAATGCATGTGACTTTGCAGTTTGCCAGAGGATCAAGACTGGACTGGCTACAAATTCCAATGCTTTGCCTAGATTGTCAAGTCTTTCTGTGCTGGTTTTGACATACTGAATGGAAGTGCTTTCCATTTCTTCCTGAAAGTGTTTCAGGGTCCTACCCTTCACAGAGACTGATGGCTGCCAGTGCGCCACAGCCTTACTCAGAACTCCACAATGCCTTTCCTACTTGTTCTTTTCCATGAAGAACTCTAAAGGAAATCTTTTTGTTTTTGTTTTTTAAAAAAGACTCCGCTCCAATCATAACCTGATTCTTAACCACTAACCAATAAAACCTTTAAGAGGACAATTCAGTTTTCCTGCAGTATTCCAACTTGAACCAACTTCTGTGCCCACATTCCAACCCACTGACCAGTTCAGCCCTTCCCACCGAAAGCACGTGTCTAACCAACTTTCCTTCAAAGGAAAAGTGTGAGCTCATGAAGGTCCCAACTTAAGGCAAAAGGGGAGAAAGCTCAACACAGCAGAGCTCAGGCTGAGAACTTTTTCTCCAACCCCTCCCTTCTTGGTAAACAGGTGTGGACCAAAGAAATAGAGAGTTAAATAAGCAAAACCAGGGTAATAATCAATGATTTTTATACCTGTAAGTAGCTAATCATATTTGGAACATTTAACACACAGTATTCTCCAAACAGAAGCACATTGATATGAGTTTTCAAGCAAATACTGTCCAAATATCTAATGGAGATAATGAGGATAATTATAGTAACTAAAAGAGTTATATATACCACTTGCATTAACAAATGTACTTGGCACCAGACAAGCACACTATGTAAGCATTTACCTTTCTTTGTATTAAGGAGACACTGTGGCCAATTCTGTGATAGGTGGGCATTCAGTCATGTTAGCAAACTTAACCAAATAATTGGAAAGGAAACCTTTGCCCCATCTTATCCACAGGGCAGCCCACACTGGCCTCCACATACATCACTGGCACCTAGCACCCTGTCATCTGTCAGATGCTGCCAGCAGGGCCCTCAGGTTGGTGACCCACATTTCTGCCTCTCTTTCAGTATTTCTCAGAGCCAAAGTACCATGGAGGCTGTAGCTGGGAGGAGCCACCATTGAGGGGAATCTCTAGGGATACCTCAACTGGTGGGGGCTATAGCCTGAAGCATTTGCCCCCTGGGGTGCTACCACAAGGGATTCCATCTCACTTCCAAGTCTCTGATGAGAGCTGGAGACAAGGACTCTTATGAACAGAATTAAGGTAAATTAGCTGAGGTACTACCTACCTAAGATCTTTCACTACCCCACAAGCCAGCCCTGGTGGTGGCATTACTGATACCAGGGAAGTTAGAACTATGAGGAGCTGACCAGAACTTAAATTGATCAATGAAAATACAACACTCCTCAAGTAGACCAGAGATGAACCCTTCAACTGCTGGATCATGAAAGGGTACGTCCAAAGAAATCAAAGCCGTAGTTATTTGAGTATCCTCAAAGGAGGAATTTTTTTCATATCTCGACAAACTGATAGTCTAATTAGTGCTTACCCACTGAAGATCAGTCCTGAATAGAATCATAACAAGGGGCCTTAGATGGGAAGCAATTCTTCAGGTCTGTACATTACATTCAGTTATTTCTCCAGCCTTCACTGAACACAAGCAGATCTGCCTGGTACTGGAGATTACTAAAACAGATAAAGACTTCTTTCCCCGTTCCTAGGCTCCCACAGACGGCCTGAGGCTGAGTGGGGTGAGCAGCAAGCAACTGGATGGCACATTACAGGCAGCTTATAGGGTTGGGTTCCCTAAAGGGAAAGTCATCTTAAAGCCTTCACTGGGCCCAGGAATCTGCAATCATGGTATTCATACAAGGACGTGGGGGTGGGGCTGGGGAGAGCTTCACTTTGAGTGACTCTGATTTGGTGAATTCTTAAATGGGCAGTGTTTGGGCATAAAATGTTCTCCCAGAAGGCTCATAGGTCTGAGGATTAATCCTCCAGCCCACTGGTGGCACTATTTTGTGAGGCTCTGGGGGCCTGAAAAAGTAGGTCACTGAGATGGGCTTGTGGGTATTTTGTTCTTGGCTCTATACCTCCCAGCTCCTCCCTTCCTTTCCTACCCACAGTGAGGTAAAGAAGCTCCAACACTTGTTCCTGGCACTGGAGCCCTGCCTCTTGCCCTCTGAAACTGTGAGCCAAAGACATCCTTCATGATGGTGAGATAGTTTGTCACAGCCACGAAGAATAATTAATACAGGTGGTGATACTGAAGGAAGCTGGTGAAAGACAAGAAAAGGCCAACCTGCTACACAAAAATTACTTTTCTTTTTCTCATTTGTTTACTTTTTACTTTTTGTCTTGTTGTTGCTACTGTTTCACTTTTTATATTTATTTCTCTTTAATTTTGTAATACTATAAACTATGCCCTTAGGGTGCATATATACTGTATGCCAGTCCTCTGCAGGCTTCCCATTAAGATGCCCGTTGCCCCTGGAGAAGGCTTCTCCTTGTCCCTTTTTACAAATCCTTCAGAGCATCTTTTGTCCGTTTATGTTTTCTATTGTTTTCTCCTTTCCTTTTCATTTTATTCCCTTCCTAGCTCCTTCTCTCCATTCCTTCCTTCTTTCTTTTTCTTTTTTCTTTCTTTTGTGCCAGAACTGGGGGCCTGGGCACTGTCCCTTAGCTTTTTCACTCAAGGCTGACACTCTACCACTTGAGCCACAGCTCCACTTCTGTTTATTAATAATAATAACAATAATAATAATAATAATCTTTGTTGGTTATGGGGACTGATCTTGAGGCCTGAGCCCTATTCCTGAGCTCTTTTTTGCTCAAGGCTAGTGATCTAACACTTTGAGCCACAGCACCACTTTTGGTTTTCTGGTGGTTAATTAAAAATAAGAGTCTACTGACAGGGCTGGCTTCAAATCAGGATCCTCAGATCTCAGCCTTCTAAGTAGTGAGGATTACAGGTGTGAGCCACCAGGGTCCAGCTCTGCTTTTATTTTTGTTGTTTTTGTTGTTGGTTGCTTTTGTTTTTCTTTGTTGGGAGGAGGTGGCAGGAATAGTTAGCGGAAGACAGGAGTCTCATGAACTTTTTATCTTTTTATCTTAACTGACTTTGAACCAGGATCTTCTGAGTAGCTAGGACTATAAGTATGAGTTGATTTCTTAACTTAGTTAACAATAGTAGTGGGATGGTTGCTGCTGAAGTCTACTTAGAAACCAAATCCCCGGGCTGGGAAGGTGGTAGAGTGCTTGCCTTGCATGCATGAGGCCCTGGGTTTGATTCCTCAGCACCACATAAGCCAAAAAGAAAAAAAAGCCGGAAGTGGTGTTGTGGCTCAAGTGGTAGAGCGCTAGCCTTGAGCTGAAGAGCTGAGGACAACGGCCAGGCCCAGAGTTCAGGCCCCATGACCGGACCCCCCCCCAAAAAAAAAGAAAAAAGAAAAGAAAAAGAGGGAAAAATAGAAACCAAATCCCCCCAATATTCTGGAAAGCTATTCTTTTAAGATAATCTTAACCAGTTGTCTTTATTACTTTGTTATAAGGATAAAGATCACCAAATAGATGAAACAAACAATAGTATGCTTTGAATCTCAAATGTCTCCAAAAGGCTCATGTGCCACAGACTCACTTGCCAGTTGATGGGCCTTTAGAGAGTGATTGGATCACGAGGGCTCTAGCTACAACACTGAACTAACACATTACCAGTTTTGTAAGGTAATGACATTACTGAGAGGTGGTAGAAGCTGGGTAGTGAGGCCTAGATGAAGGAACAGGTCACTAAGCATGTGCCTTGGAAGAATACATCTTATCTATGGACCCTTTTCTTGATTTTGTTTTGCTTCCTGGGTGCCATAAAAGAAGCAACTTTCCTCTATTGTGGCCTCCAACCAAAATGTTTCTGCCTTGCCACAGGTCTAAAAGCAACAAATTCAGCTGATTGTGGACTGAAACCATGAGCCAAAAGAAATCTTTCCTCCTTTAGGTTCATTTTTTTCCCAAGTATTTTGTCGCAGTGTGGAAAAAGTTATTATCACAGACAATAACAACAATGATATGATTAACTAACATTTATCAAGTCATTACTGTAAAACCTTAGGTTAAAGACTTGTTGTATATTTTCTCAGTTAATCCTCCTAACCAACAATTCTCACTTTGCAGTGAGGACATCTAGTCTCAGAGAGTTGAGTAGCTTTCCCAGGAATGCACAACAGGGGTATGGGTGAGCTAGGGAAGTCACCATGTCACAAGCGCCTGCCTAAAGACAGACTACAATGTAAGTTGTCAGCCCAAGTCAGCTTGAGAATTCAAGAAGCAGAAGAGATGAAAACAAGCCAGAGACAGGCTGTGAGTAGGTAACCTCTAGACTCCACCCAAATTCTGGACCTGGTTAACTAAATACCATTTCAGACTGGGCTTGCCCATAGCCTGCCAATGGTCAGGTCACACAGGGCCACATGTTCAGAAAGTCCACACTTGATTTAAAGGCTCTGTTGACACCATCTTGAAATCCTAGATAATTTTGTTTCTTTGAACTTGGGATCTGTTGATGGAGCCAGGGAAGACATGGAACAAATGCATGAGCAGAGGAGATTCATACACGATGCATGCCTACTGTTATTATTTTTTTAAATTTTTTGTGAAAATACTGTACAGAGGGGTTACAATTACATGGGCAAGATAATGAGTACATTTCTTATCAAGCATTGTAGCCTTCTTTGTTTACCCTTCCCATCTCATCATCCCCCGCCCCCCCACCTAACTCTCCTCCCCCCCACCAAAGGTGTAAAGTTCGTTTTCAACATAACGACTTGTATGTCTCCTTGTTGCAGAGCTCATGATGCACCATGACCACAAGAGTCCTGGAATCCAGGATGCATAGGAGAGTGATAAGACTGGAATAAAATGCAAAGGGAATTGGTGACGTCTGGGAGTGAGGTGAAGACAAGGAGATTGGTTACTCTGAGAGGCCATACTTTCCTTTGAAATATCCTTGTGACATGGCAAAAGACAATGAATTCCAAAAACACAAATAACAGAACCCATCTCATGCATGTTAAGGCTCTGTGAGATAACCACAGATACATCCAAACCATGATAGAAAGGAAAGAAAAAGATGGGGTGGCCCATGGAATCCCTATTGTTCCTCTCTTTGCTGTTTTTTAACTATCTATGAGAAACAAAGCATAGGGTGAGCAGAATGTGTATGAAAAAGACAGCTGTGTTCATTTGGGGTAGCACATCCACTATTCTAGTAAAAGCAAAACACATCTGCCCATTGAGCTATGAAACACAAATAGTGCTGTTTGAGTGATTTCACATACAAGTTAAGTGATCATATTTTACCATTAAAATGACCATTTTACAGAATAAAGATAAATGGAAAAATTGATGTTAACAAATAGACATTTTACTTTTTGTTAGGTACAATAATATTGAATAGCAAATAAAAAGCACTGACAAGCCAAGAACTTGATTATAAAGAAAGAAAAAAATATTTTCTTTAGCAGCACTTTCCCCTGGCTTTCTAACAAATGACTTCACTTTTAGTTAGCACTGGACCCAAAAATCATGAAGTCTGACTACAATCTACCCATTTTTTGGGGGGGGTCCAGTCATGGGGCCTGAACTCTGGGCCTGGGCACTGTCCCTCAGCTCTTCAGCTCAAGGCTAGCGCTCTACCACTTGAGCCACAGTGCCACTTCTGGCTTTTTGCTTTTTGCTTATGTGGTGCTGAGGAATCAAACCCAGGGCCTCAGGCATGCAAGGCAAGCACTCTACCACTGAGCCACCTTCCCAGCCCTACAATCTATCCATTTCTATACACGCATAAACTCCACAGAGCAGGATGTGTGACAGGCTCAGCTTTGATATCTTACAAGTGACAAACTGCAGATCGTCACATAGAGATAATATCAAAATGCAAAATCTACCTTGCAGGATATTGAAAATATCCTATATATTTTTTTCTTTGTTTTTAGACAAGCCAGCCTCCAAATCACATTACTCCTGTCTCAGCCTCCAGAAAGCTAGGATTACAGTTAGGCACCACCATATGCACCTGTGTTAATGTATGTAAAATGCTTAAAACAATGCCTGGCATGGATAACCACTGGAAGAATTATTAGATATAATTATGCCTTCTAATCCTTTAGGAGAGATTAATAAAATAACTCATATCAAGTTCTTAGCATTGTGCTGGTAATTTAGAATGTTCTCAATAAATGTTAGTCATACTGAATTTCATGCAAGAGGTGTTCTTGAAGTTCTATGGAGTCAAATGACATAATCAAACCAATAAATGTTCAAATTCACTTGGTGTAAGTTATTTATATGGGGAGGAGATGTTGCCTTTGGATAACAAAACCTGCACTAAATCTGTGGACAACAGAGGAATTTTACATAGCTGATATTCTGGTTAACACTCTCACAATTTCCCTTCTAGTATTTATTTATTTATTTGTGTGTGTGTGTGTATGTGTGTGTGTGTGTTGTGTGTACATGTGTGTGTATGCCAGTAGTAGAGTTTAAACTCAGAGCCTGGGTGCTGTCCCTGAGATTTTTTGTTCATGCATTCTACCACTTGAGATATAGCTTCACTTCCAGCTTTTGCTAGTTAGCTGGAGATAAGATTCTCAGACTTTCCTGTCCAAGCTGGCTTCAAACCACGAGTAGCTAGGATTACAGGCTGGTACCAGGTACCACTGGTACCAAGCTCCTTTCTAGTCTTGACAGACAAGTGTTACTTTTACACAGGCAGTTGTGTAATTACCAACTCTTGTCTGCTTTGGAGCTTCAACAACCCCTTCTTGAAATCCTAATGTATACAAGGTGAAAGTGCCATGTTCTTGTGTTAGAGGTGTGCAAGCACTCTAATGTGTTACTGAGCAAGGGGCAGCCAGGTTATATGACTCAAGTGTGGGAGATCTCATCTGGAAGATCATCAATTATTGATGGTGTGACCTATTCTTATAAGAAATTATTCTATTCAATACTTTATAAAATGTAATGTCTGTGCCTCAACCTGACTGAAAAGCAAAAGCTTCATCTCAAAGAATGTAAGAGTTTCTATCTCAATAAAATGTACCCTTAATGTGTTCCTTTGGAGTTTCCTTCCTTCCTTCCTTCCTTCCTTCCTTCCTTCTTTCCTTCCTTCCTTCATTCCTTCCTTCCTTCCTTCCTTCTTTTCTTTCTCTCTCTCTTTCTGAAAGGAAGATTTTGATGAAAGAAAATAGCTACTCCATCAATTTTTTCCTCCTTCTTTGATATTAAGTGAAAAAGAGATTGACACCTGCTCTGAAAAGGTGACCCAGAGGAATAGTGCTTTGTCAGCAAACTCCAAAAATTCTAATCATTTCCACAGGATCGATGGTAAGTGGAAAGTAACGGTTTAACAATAATTAGGGGTGTTTTATAGAGAGAGAGGTTCATTTTAGACTAAAACATTATTGATGTCACATCAATTAATATTGAGTGTCATCTCAGGAACTGCTACTATCACACAGGCCGCTCTTTGTGCCTTCATTAGCCACCTCTCTTCACGGACTTCTTGCTGATGAGGATGGTGACTGCCATCTCTTTAGGGACAATTAGATGTACCCGACTTAAATGATCCTTGAGAACTCCAGTAGCTTTTAAACCTAACTCATCAGCTATTCCTCCCCCTACTTACAAGATATAGAATATATACAACCCAGAGACTTACTCTGAAACTCATTTCAATTATGACTACTACCCACAAGGGAGCTGAAACAAAATAGGAATCTTCCCCATCTTCTTTATCTTGTCCTCCACACTAATGTTTTGTTGTTGTTGATTTTGTTGTTGCTGCTGTTGTTGTTTTATTTTGTGCTGGAACTGGGGTTTGAACTCAGGGCTTCATGCTCGGCTTTTTCATTCGAGGCTGGTGCTCTACCATCTGGGTCACACTACCACTTCCCACTTTTTTGCTGCTTCATGGGAGTTAAGAGTCTCGTGGACTTTTCTACAGGCTGGCTTCAAAACCTGGACCCTCAGATCTCAGCCTCCTGAGTCCCTACAAATACATGGCACGAGCCACTGGCACTTGGCTCCCCACACTCACTTAAAACATTCTGTCTGTAGATTTCACAACACTGTCCTTTCCTGACACTCAGAGACAGCAGTATCAACTTGACAGTGTGATGTGCTGTTTGGCAAAACCATCTATTTTCAAGATCATTCTGCTTGTTCAATATTATGACCAAGTCTGAGGGGAAGGAAAGCATGCTGTTATGGGTGAGGCACAACTTTGGGTCAAGCCTGTTGTATATTTTATCTCATGTTATCTTGACAGTCCTAGATAACAAGAATTATATCTCCCAGTTTATTAATAGAAGAACTAAGGCTCAGGAGGGACTAAGCCATTTGTTCACACAGTTTCAAGCCTAATTCTGACTCCGGATGTATGTTCATCACACCCTATTGTGGTCTGGTTTAAGACTATCTCTCCTTTCACCTTGGACACAATGTTATCTCATTTTGTTGAGCAATGCCCCCTTCCCCTACCAACACATATCTGTACCCAAACATGGACAAATGATGGGCCTCTCTGTGCTCATTTAGCTGGGAGTGGCACTCTTTCCTAAGCCAATTCTTGGGTTTGTTGAAAGAGCAGCAGATCTCTTTGATGAATACCAGAAGTTCCTTCAGAGCATCTGAAGATGACCCAGACATATCACAGCCCCCATTGTCTGGAACCTGCAGAGCCAGCACCTGACCTGAATACTTACTGTGATCCTGGGCTGCTGACCACTGCTCTCCTGACTTAGCCACAAAAAGATACATCCTCCAAGACAGAGAAGGTGGAAATAGCTTCTGTGGAGGTGGGAGGGATTCACTGAGCACTGACTGTGACCTGAGTTTAGTAATTGCAAAATGGCGACATGGTAGTGATGAGGATGTATAACAACAAGAACAAAAGATAGATGAGAAATTGAAAATATTTAGCCACAAAATAAAGCTTATAAAACTAGTGTCTAGTGTCCTCTGTCAGAAATTCAGGTCAAACCATTGTAAGCTGAGGAATGTCTGTACGTCTGTCAATATCATTGAGCTAGTAAAATCATTTGTATCAAATGTAGTCATTGGTGCTATATACAGGGACACACAAAGCTACCCATAGTAGCACTGATTAGAACAGCAATAAGATGAAACTGGCATGGATATTCATTCATAACGAACTGATTAAATACAAACAATGGAAACATATAAGAAAGGATATCATCTTATTGTATTCCCAAAGACAGGTGGGATAAATTCTAGAGTGGAAAAAGTAGGTTGAGAATAGATTTTTAAACTTGATGTCAATGATTCCATGAATTTGAGGTTGTTTTTTGTTTGTTTTTCTTGTGCCAGTACCAGGGCTTGAATTCCGGGCCTAGATGCAATCCCTTAGGGGTTTTTTTTGCCTCAAAACTAGTGCTCTACCAATCAAACCACAGCCTTACTTCCAACTTTTTGCTGCTTGGTTAATTGAGTAGGAGAGTCTTTCAGGTTGTCTAACTATGTTGGCTTCAAAACTCAATCCCTGTCTCAGCCTCCCAAGTAGCCAGAATTACAGGCATGAGCCACCAGCGTCCAGCAATGGATTGGAACTTTAAAAGTTTCACTTTAAAAAAAAATCTAACTTATCAGCCTAATTGCCTTTGTATTTAGAGTTTGAATCAACCATGGGCATGTGCATAATTGATGTTAAATTGAGTGTGGTGGCTCAAGCCCAACTACTTGGGAGGTAGAGACTGGGGACAGAAGTACAAGGCCAGCCTTGGCATAAAAGTTTGTATCTAAACCAATGGCTGGGCAAAGTAGTGCATACCTATTATTCCAGCTATGAGGAAATCACTAGGGGCTGATGTGTAGTCATTCCCACCTGTCATCATCAGCAACACTAGAAAGCACAAATAGTAACATCACAACCCAGGAGTGTTTGAGCATAAAATGAGGCCTTATCTGGAAAATAACAAATGTGAAAGGGAGCTGAAGGCATGGCTCAAGTGGTAAAGCGCCTGCCTTGCAAGTTTGAGACATCCTGAATTCAATTCCCAGTAAAACACACACACACACACACACACACACACACACACACACACACACACACACACACTATTAAGTCAGCAATGCTTTAGTTAGACTTTCACCTTGACCATTTTGCCACTAAGGATCTGAAATTCTGAAAGTGTTTCATGGTTCTATTCTTTCACTACTCTGAACCTTACTCGCAAAAAAAGAAAACATTAACACCTAGCTTTAGTTCAAATATACAGTGTGGAGGTGAGGAAACAAGGATCCTAAGTTAACTTGGGGCTTTAACCACAGGTTCCATGAGCTCAAATGCAAGTCCTGACAGGATGGAACTAGGAAGTTGTTTATTAATGGGTGCAGAGTTTCTGTTTGAGATGATGAGAATGTTTTAAAAATATGCAGTGGTGATGGCTATACAATATTGTAAATGGATTTAATGTTGCTGAATTGTGCGCTTCAAGTGGTTCAAATAGTACAAAATTTTCTGCTAGTATATTTTACCACAATAAAATAAGACATTGAAAAAAGAGAAAAAAAACAGGATTACTAGGTATGCATGCAAGCTACTACTTTTAGCAGGCGAGTTGTTGCATCTCTCTCTGTTTCAGCTCACATCTGCAGAGTAGAAGAGGCAGAGATGCTCTCGCTTCACTGTTCACAGTAAGACATAGTAGGCCATTGTTGCCATGGGTTGTACACATGAATTCTGTTATCAAAGCTGGTATGCTTGAAGCATAGTCCTCCATTGGTAGTATTCCTCATAGAAATCACCAATTTCTGTTTTACTTAAACAGACATCTATCTGTTTGGCATCTCATCCAAGGGACTTTCTCATTAATTCCTCATTACTTCCTCAATTCCCACTGGTCATGGGGCTTCAACTCCATGTCTGGGCACTGTCCCTTTGCTTTTTACAGCATAAAGCTGGTGCTCTACCACTTGACCACAGCTCCACTTCTTGTTTTTTTTTTGTAGTTAATTGGAGATGGGAGTCTCATAGACTTTTCTTCCTAGACTGGCATGGAATTTTGATCCTCAGATCCCAGCTTTCTGAGTAGGTAGAGGTACAGGTGTGAGCCAACCACACCTGGCTAAGACTTACTCTTAAAAATTTGACGGTGATTCACTAATCCAAATAAAATAGCTCAGGGACAGCTGTGGTATGTGTGAATCTCCTCCATGCACATCCTTCATGCCCCTCGGTGCGGAAGGAGAGAAAGATGTGCTGTATTCCAGAGGCTGGCTCCAAACCAACCGGGCCTCACAGATGGGATCTTCCAGCTCCTTATCATTTTATGATGCTCCTATCCTATCCCCTGTTTTGTTTCTCCAAATAGATCCTTCTAGCACACAGCTGTCATCATTCATTGTGTTGTCAAGGAATAAACAGATGACTTCTTGGAGAGAAATGCTGCTCTGTAAATCAGCCATCCCACTGGGGTGTCACATACCCTCACATGCGGGACATAAACCAAAGCTTTGCACTTCTTTCTCCCCTCGCATTCTCCTTTCTATTTCTATTTGAAAATAAGTTATTGAGAAATTAGTTTTCATATGTTAATGGACCCAAGGCATTGTCAAACTATATTAAAAAAATAACTCCAGTAGAAAATATCAATCAATAGAGTATATTCTTGTCACATTTAAAAGATACTATAAAGTATTCATAAAAAGAGACCTACCAGCAGGGCATTTGTGCTTCATGACTGTACTGTCATCCTAACTACTCAGGAGGCTGATATCCGAGGATCAAGGTTTGAAGCTAGCGAGGAGCAGACAACCTGAGAGACTCTTATCTCCAATTAACCAGTAAAAAGCTGGAAGTGGAAGTGTGGCAGCTCCTGTAGTAGAGCACCAGCCTGGAGCAAAAACATCAAATGAGAATTTGAAGCCCTAAAGTCAAGCCCAATACTGGCACAAAGAAAGATGAAGGAGCAAATGAGACAGAGACTCAGAGACACGGAAGCAGAGAGAGAGAGAGACCCACAGTATTTTCCCTTGTGTACTCAAAGCTCATTGAAATGAATAAAGGCTAATGAATCCAGATTATAAAGAAGGAGAAGGAAGAGATAGAGGGCATAGAGAGCTATTGACCAATTAGAGGCAAAGAATATAGAAATATTGCTTCATTCTTACACTATTACCTGTTCTTGCTTAATTTGTCAGAACATAATAATAAAAATAATGTAATATCATCCATATATTGCAGTCCTGTTATAAAAATAAAAAGAGATTGCAATTAAAATGATTACACTAAGTAAAACAGACAAAGGAAACATGTAGAAAAATATATTTCCTGTGCACTAAGCCTCTGATCCCATTAAGTACTTAAATAATATCTCCCTGACATCATGACTATATAAATAACATGTTACTTTCATATTTATGACATGAAGAGATTATATGAGAAGATTATAAGAAATATGTTTAATTTGCCATTTTAAAATAACAGCAATATAAATTAGTACAGGTTATAGGATGAGATATGCTATAAGAGTGAGTTTATATTTTACATAGACATTCCCTAACAGGTGCAAAAATATCACCTGAAATGAAGCAAAAGAGAATGTATCTTATGACAATAATATATATCTGCCTTTATCCAAAAGGAGAGGAAAGTATATGGATATTCTCATTCCATATCCTTCTTCCTCAAGCTTTATCTAGCTCTTGGAACAGTGCCATATGTTATAAGCCTTTACATCTTCTGATTAAAAGAAAATAAGTGTAGAATCATGTTTGCCACAGTTTGCTGCCAAAGTCCATGTCTATAATCCATCATTAAAATGTGACAGTGTATGGCTACAAAGAAAGAAAAAGCTCAGTCGTCATGCTCTTTTGCAAATGTTTCAGGGGCTGGAGGTTGTTTGGCAATCCTGCTGTTTCTAGGTTATTTGTGGAACAACCAGTTTAATGGAGCTGATGATTGCCTTGTGTCTGCATTGCACTTCTGACTTAGATCTTTATTTCTGAAGTTGGCATCCCTTTATGCTATGTGGCAAGGGAATGGCATGCATTCAGCAAGCCCAAATTCCAGGGTTCCAGCCCACCCCTTCTTTTCTCTTGCCAATCTGATTTCTGAAGAATTTGCCTAGAGTTGCTATAAGAAAAAAAAAAGTTAGGTAAGGAACTCCTTGCCCTTCTTTATAGACCATTTCATAGAATACTTTCTTTGGGTTGAAATTCTTAGCCCTACCAAGGTAAAGGATTTTATGCCTTTGTTAAAGGAGAGACCTGTTTAAGATGCTCTCTGTAATTGGAGCATAGCCCACCGCATGTAGTACACAATGTAAACCAACCTGTTGCAACGTGGAAAACAGTGCAAGACAGATATTTGCTACCCAACCAAGCCAGTTGGAAAAAGAAAGGAGGGGGTGGGGAGGACTGGGTTAATACCAACCTTGTCTTGACATGCACCAAGGCCTGTAGCATGAAGGAAAATTGAAAACAGAAACATCAGGAAGATCAGTGAGAAGGCAGGGACTCTTTTTCTTCCTTTACTTTGTTCCTAACAAATGTTCACTGTCACCCACTCTAAATCATGTCACTGGCACAAGGGTTGTATAAAGGGGAAGTTCATATTGCAAGGCCTACAGAAAGAAGCCACCCCTGACCACTAACAGAAAAACACTCTCTCCTTCCTGGGAATGAGCTGTTCCCCTTAAGAGTAAATACCCCAAGCTGGCTGACTGTTGGAATCTGAGATTATAATGACCTCAACGGACATCATTTAAAATGGATTGTGTTTAGATGAAGATCCAAATGCATACCTTTTTCCAAGGGAAACATTGTTCTCAGGTACATAGTAAGTTTCAGCTGACAATTGCCAAATATTCTCCTACGAGTCCTCAAGAGAAACACTTCATCTCTTTTCCCCTCAAGTGAAGGAAAGGAAGTGATGATAGCTTTTCAAGGTACACAGGCTGGTGAATATTTCCAAATCCAGAGACGTAACCCTAATTCAAAGAAGGCAGAGAACCAACAGTGTGAGAAAGTAAAACAGGAAGTCTGAGAAGTTTGCATTCTTCCTCCAAGAAGATTTTTCCAATGGACTACTTTGCAAATTTTGGAGCATCCTAAATGAAGCTACACCAGACAAAAGCAGTCATCGGGCGCTTCATCACAGTGGACACAAGGTCAAATATGGGTGTCTCTGGGCTATGCTGAATGCAGAAGAAGATAGATGTTCTGTAAATATGAATTCTGTGAAAAGCCAAAGGCTTCTGAAAGACAATGAAATTTCCACAGGAAAACATTACTTGGCTGAGGGATTGATTGATCTACAATGCATATAGCTATTGCAGCTTTGATATCATGAGTAATCACATTATACATGTTTCACTATTCTTGCACTTTTAATCTATATGTCTCATTGTATTTTAAGTGAGTTTCTTGTAGACAATATATATCCACGCTATTTGGAACTTTTCTATTTATTGTCCTTGTTTTTCTTTTTTATCTGCTCTCATCTCCCACTATTTTTCTACCTTTTCTACCTTTAATGGAACATTCTATATAATTCTGTTTTCTCTCTTCTATTAACATAGTAAGTATGCTTCTTTTAATTAAAAAAATCATTAGCACTAGCCAGGTGCCAGTGGCTCATACCTGAGATCTAAGGGTCATGGTTTGAAGCCAACCACAAGCAAAAGTTCCCTGTGATAACATTGTAATTAACCAAACAAGAACCAAAAATGGAGCTGTGGTTGAAGTGATAGAACACCAGCCATTTTTTTTGGCCGTTGTGGAGTTTGAACTCTGGGCTTGGGCATTGTCCCTGTGCTCTTCAGCTCAAGGTGAGTGCTCTATCACTTGAGCCACAGTGCCACTTCCAGTTTTCTATTGGTTTATTGGAGGTAAGAGTCTCACGGACTTTCCTGCCCAGGCTGGCTTTGAACCACGAACCTTAGATCTCAGCCTCCTAAGTAGCTAGGATTACAGGTGTGAGCTACCTGTGCCTGGCAGAACACCAGTTGAGTGAAGAAGCTAAGGGTGAGTGCCTGGGCCCTTTAATTCAAACACCAGTACTGACACAATGAATAAATAAATAAAAACACTTTACTAGAGTATATTCATAATAAACTCAAGGCCTCTTAATGTTAAGTCACCAGGTCCTCAAAACAGAGGATTCCTAATTCTTCCTTCCTATTTCTTCCATTGTTGTCATTTCTTTCACTTACCTGTAAATTATAACCATCGAATACATTGTTACTATCATCGTTTTTGAACAAATCGCCATTTTAGTTAATGTTTCTGCTGTAAAGATGATAGCAATCAGACTGAAAGCCAGAAGTTGATCTCCATTTATACCAAGGGAGACAAAAGGAGAACAGATAACAACTAACTAAGATCTGTAGCAACAACAGTAAAGAAACCAGAATCCATAATCAATCATCAGAATATTAAAGTAACCAGGACCAGTTGAAATGAATAAGTTGATGGGAAGAAATGTAGCAGAAAGAATGGATGAGGGAAAGACAGCTGAAAATCTAAAGCTTTATTTTGTTGCTTCATGAGCTGCAGATTCTACAGAAACAGAAATTGTGAGAGAGTAATCAGACTCAATAGAAATACTTGAAGTTTCTTAGCTAGAAAATGTCTTGAAATTGTTATAATTAACAAGGACACATAAGTTATCAAAGAAGGTCTCTGAAGTAGCCTCAAACCTGACCACACTTGTGTCAATATACAGACAAGATCTAATTCATCAGGTATCACCTGTATCTAGTATATTTCTCAATATCATCTCGGTCTCCTTTTCAGTTCCTATTAAACCAAGGATTTGACTGGATGAACTGCAAGATTATTCTGTATGAATTTCTAATATTCTATTAAAGGTAGACTAAAGTAGAAATATTGATCTATCATTAGTCAAAGGTAGATGGGAATTAGAAAGACCCAAAGGTGAAAACCTATAACCCAAATTTTGTATAACCCATGAGATGAATTTTCACATAAGTCTAGACTGTCAGAAGCAAACCTGTGAAACATTAAATGAATTTATCAATCAATGCCAACCAAAGAAGAGGCTACTGTAGCATAAAATACCAGAAGCCAAGAGTTTTCTGGCCCTCTGATCAATATTGAATGGCTGAAGAGGACTCCTTGCTATTCCTAGAACAGACACATTAGGAAAGGAAACATTCTCCACAAAGGGACCCTTTCTAAGAATGAGGGAAAGTCGACCCCAGAACATAGAAAATAAGGGCTGGGGGTTTAGCCCAGTGGAAGGGCACCCACCTGGCGTGCACAAGACCCTGAATTTGGTCCTCAGCCCTGGAAAAAAAAAAGAACAAAGAAAATAAAATTGCTCGTTAGTGCATAGAAAGTAAAAAGCAAACAACTTAAATGAGAAACAGAATGGGGACAAACACGGGCTGGAATATTCATTTGGTGTTCAGAAGTGAGAAAAACTGCGTTTAGTCCCTCCTAGAGTCCATACAATGCTTAGATTGGATTGAAAGGTTCTCTTGTTATAGGTGACTGTCATCAAAAGGTGATCTGAGGGTGGGTGACTAATCTACTCCAAAATTAGAGCAGACCTTCTACCATGGCAACATTTCTGGAGAATCTGTAGATTCTTTCCTGAACCACTTTTTAAAGGTCAGATTATTTGCTTTCATTCATCTCATGCTATAAGTATGCTGGAAAGCATGAAGATATTTTGAATACAAGTTATACTTGATCACGTGATTATTTTCAAACGGACTCCTCCTTTGGTACATCACAGTCTATTAGTGGCTACAAATCAAATCTGATTCAATGGCTAGAGAAAGAAGAAGGGACAATATAAAGCTTCTGTTGAGTACTTAGGCCTCGGGCTCTGTGATTGGCTATTTACAGCAGCTCAGTTGAGCCACACATCACTCTTGGAAGAGTGAGATTATTTCATTATAAGTGAAGGCATTGTGTAGTAATCGAAATGATATGGAAAGTACACCTACTAAAATCTACAAGAGGTCTGAAAGACCATAAGAAAATACAAAAAAAAGTTTCTTTGAAACAGAAAATGGATTGAATATACATGAATATTTTAATCTGTGAATAATTCTTAACTGAAAAATCTTAACAGCAAATGTGTTACAGTGGTAAGTCCTGGGAATTGTTTTCTTTGCTGTACTTTTAAAAAGCTACAAATCACAATTGCCAACTAAGATTTTTCAAAAGTCCAGTCAACAATAAAACAAATACAGCAAGAGTATCTATTCAATTCATCTTGGAAAGAGTTAAAAGTGCATAAGGAAAGTCCAAGCTTGAATCCCAATTCTAAACTTGACTTGAACTCTGTTGTCAATTGCCAGGGAAAGCATTCCAGACTCCAAGAAATGGTTTGATTCTGCCCCCTCCCCATCAAGAAAATGTTGGAGGGCTTAGAGGGGTCCGGCATGTAAATTGTAGCCATCAGGAGAAAACCTCACTGTACTACCAAGTAATGCTTTTTATTTTCCTGGAGTTCGTTACAATGGTGCTATATAGGAAGAATAAAGGCAGGATAGAGAACTTCTGAGATCTGAAATCAACCATGTGACATAAAGGAAAAATGAGCACTTTGCCCAAATCACAGAGATTACAAGTAAACAAGAGAATGGTGTCTACTGGTACCTAGAAGAGTTTTTGTTTTGTGTTATTTTGTTGTTGTTGTTGGTGGTGGTGGTGGTCCTGGGGCTTGAACTCAGGACCTGGATGCTGTCCCTGAGCTCTTTTGCTCAAGGTTTGCACTCTACCATTTTGAGCCACAGCTCTACTTCCAGTTTTTGAGTGGTTAATTGCAAGTAAGAGACTCATGGGGACTTTTCTGCCTGGGCTGGCTTCAAATCACAATCCTCAGATTTCTGCCTCCTGAGTAGCTAGGGTTACAGGTGTGAGCCACCAGCACCCAGCTTCCAGAAGAGTTTTGTAAGGAATAGATGGATCCATCAAAAACAATCTTATTGCCAGTATTGAACATTGACCAGTAACATATTTCATTATTGGCTTAATATAATTATTAAGTTTTTTCCCCAAAAGATCAAGATGTTTTCTGTGAAGTTTTGCTGATAAGCAATAGTATGGTATAGAATTGTGTGTCTGTTTTATGAACAGGCTACACAGTAGAATGAAACACTATCTCCATGGGCTTTCACACAGATGAGTAATTAATTAACTTATCTCCATGAACACTGCTCTTGCTGAAACTTATTAAAAGTCTGATTCATCAGCAAAGCTCCAGGCAATCATCAATTGTCTCATAATAATACAAAAGAAAAATAAGCTATAGTTATATTCTCGTTTAGTAGAAGATCCTCTTTGCCCTCTGTCTTTGTTTAAAAATATCTCTATTAAGTGTTTTTTTTTTTTTAAAAAAAAAAAAGCCCTCCTACTTGACATGAAATATGTTATGGCAGGGAACTGTGGGAGTAAATTACAGAGCCTCCAGGATACCAGATTAAGAGGAGACGCTGGACTTTCTCAAAGACACACAAATCATTCAACATGTAGCACAACAGGGCATACAGTGTGTTATGGTTGCTGAGTTCCAAGCACCATTGTTAAATACAGACCAGAAGAGGAATTGTTCATTAAATAATAAAAGGGGGAGGGGAGGAGACACACAGGCTTGAGTTGAAAAAAAAGTCAGGAGGGACTCCGGTTTTGAAAGTATTATATAGCTTTAAAAGTTATTAGTCTGCTTAGAATTTTCCTTTAAATTCAACTCCCAAATATCAACCTAATTACTTCTAAGTAGAAACTACAATTTATGAACCTTGTTATAAATGTTTGTTCAGTATAGTTGACAATGTCAATAGCGCCCTCTTCAGGAAATTTCAAGTCCAAACTTCCTTAAATCTGACAAAATGGCTATTAGTTAAGTATCCTTTGAAAACAAGAATTAAATCTGGAATGCTCCTGAAATCTCCAATTCACATGGATATTTAGTTTTGATGAACAAAGAAAACTACAGATAAGACCACTGGGAGACTGTATATTTTGTAGTTATGTACACACATACAAACACACAATGTTTTAGGTGATGATGTGATTATTTCTTTGCTAACAATGGGTTATTTGAAAAGAAGAACAGAAACTTTCCCACTTTGTCCATTTTTTCTTTATATTTGTATCTAAAAAATGAATTTACTTACCCTATTAGAAGATTTGCTAGTTGTAATATTTCACAGCCCTTCTCAGATTCCCTTGAAGATGCCCTTTAAAGAGTTCATTTATTTGGGAAGAACACATAAATAAGCAAACATACTAAACTTAAGATTTTGCATGTGAAAAAAATCCTTACAGCTACACGGACCTTAATGGTGGCTGTCTAATAACTATATGTGACTTAGAATTTGGACTCAGAAACCAAGAAGCATTTGAAGAAATAGTGACAACTAAAATTTCTACTCATGTCATCAAAGTCTTGAAATGCAAGCTCCAAACTTCTTATCTCACAGCTGTAATCCATCAAGTAACCTTGTGAGGATGATTTAATCTCACCTTATTTTAGCAAGTTATCACAATTCGGGGAAATTTCTCTTCTAATTTCAGAGACACCTCAAGCGTTATTAGGAGAGATAGATGTGATAGATGGAGAGAGCAAAAACTTCTGAGGTTCTATTTTAGTCTCCACTCTGCTGTATCTTTTAAAGTTAACTTTCCTAGGCCTTGATTGCTTTAGCACACACACACACACACACACACACACACACACACTAATGAAAAACTTCTGTTTGGACAAATACTTGGAACCAGGTGCCTACCAACGTCGGATGAAATATAATAAACATCTTTTTAAATGGCTGAGCTCGTAAAAAGGAAGAGTAAACAAATAGTTGAGCTGTTAAGAGCAGGTGTTTAGCTAACTCTATGACCACCCTATGGGCAATCTCCCATAGTGATAAGCAAGAAGCTTGGGTTTTAATAACCATACTGGGACCTAAACAAGATGGGAAATTGTATTGTAACTGAGAATTCACATAAAGCCTCACAGAAAGTGCTATGTCTTCTGAAGGAACCACAGAAAGAGAAAGAATTGGGAAGTTTTCTGCCTCAGGAGCATACCTTATTTGCCCTGGAAATTCAAAACCAGAGGTCTGTTCTTCAGAGGTTTGGAATTCAATTCATACTACCTCTACCAGGTGAGAAAACTCAAGCAAGAAGATAAACCTGCATGTACAGATGCACAGTGACCTATAGGCTCTGGGAAAAGTACACACAAGTTCTCTCTTAGACACTGCCTTCAACCCAGATCTCATAGAACTCTTCCACAAAAAGCTGAATCTGAGCTTGAAATCCCAAAGCAATAAGACATGAGGAAAAGGATCACAGGAGTGAGAGTCGGTGTAAACGGTAACAACAACAACAACACTGAACTCAACTAATTAAATGATTTTAAATATTGGAATGGATGATGCAGAATAAAGCAACCAGGAGTTAGAGAATTAAAAAACAAAACAAAACTGAAAAACCAGAGCTGGAAATCAGTGGTTCTCATCTATAAATCCTAGCTACTCAGGGAGCTGAGATCTGAGGATTATAGTTAAAGCCAGACCAGGCAGAAAAGTCTATGAGACTTTTAACTTCCAACAAACCTTCAAAAAGCCAGAAGTGGACGTATGACTCAAGTGGCAGAGTGCCAGCCTTGAGTGAAATAAGCCAAAGAAGAGTATGAAGCCTGAGTTCAAGTCCCCATATCAACACAAAGGAAAAAAAAGATTGAGAAAGAATGATACTTTAAAGAAAATTAGTCAGGTATTTTTTTAAGAACTGAAAACAGGGCTGGGAAGGTAGCTCAATAGTAGAGTGCTTGCCTTGCATGCATGAGGACTGGGTTCAATTCCTCAGCACCACATAAGCATAAAAAGCCAGGAGTGGCACTATGGCTCAAGTGGTAGAGCGCTAGCCTTGAGCTGAAGAGCTGAAAGAGAGCACCCAGGCCCAGAGTTCAAGCCCCATGGCCAGCAAAAAAAAAAAAGAAAAGAAAAGATTCAATTATTCCATGCTAATAAAGCATGCTATATTCTTTTAAAAAAAACACTAAAAACAAAATTTAAAATGGCAAATCTAGTTTAATAGAGTAGTTGTGGCCAAGGAAGTAACTGGTATAATTGGCAGGTAACATTCAAAGAATTTGCTAACAAAAGCAGAAGAAAGAGAAACAGGAAAATGGTACTAAAAAAAAAAACTCATAGAAACAAAGGATCGATAATATGTTGATAAATATTCAATTGGAGTTTAAGGCAGTGATTTTAAAGAAAATGTTGGTGATACTAGCATATAATTTTGTAATATTGAATAAAAGATGGGAACTTTGAGAATCAGAAATCACAAATCCCAAGGAATGTAAATATTAAGAAACTCAAAAGAATCACATAGTGCATTGTGATTCTTTTGTTTCTTTTGTATGTTCTTCCCCCACAGCATAACCCCTTTTATCACTGGATGTAATACTTCTGCATCTTGTATATATATATTTTTGTAATTTGGGGACAGGAAGGGATATTGGGGAGCACTTAAATAGGGATACAGGCCGACCCATTGTGACAAGATGTACGGGACACTATGTTGAAAACGAACTTTACAATAATTGGGTTAGGGGGCCGGAGGAGTTGGGGAGGTGGGGAGGAAAGGATGGTTGGAGGAAAACAAAGGAGGAGGTAATAATGCTCTCTATGAAATGTACTCATTCCCCTACTCGTGTAACCGTAACACCTCTATACAATTTTTTAACAATAAATATATATTTTAAAAAAGAAACTCAAGACTAGACCCACCTATATAGTAGAGCTGAAAATAGCCAAAAAGACAACATTGACTTTTTTTTTTTGCCAATCCTGGGGCTTGAACTCAGGGCCTAAGCAATGTCCCTGAGCTTCTTCTGCTCAAAGCTAGCACCCTACCACTTGAGCCACAGTGCCACTTGAGGCCTTTTCTGAATAGTTTATTGGAGAGTCTTGCTGACTTTCCTGTCTGGGCTGGCTTCAAACCACTATTTTCAACCTCCTGAGCTCCTGAGTAGCTAGGATTATAAGTATGGGACACTGGCACCTGGCTAAAAGACATTGAAAACATCAAGAAAGATTACCCATGAAAGTTAGATACTAAATTTAGCAAAAACAACAAAAGCCAGGCTATGGTGTGAGAAAATCAGCCAAATATTTGGAGAAATTACCAACCTTGAATTTTCTATATAGCCCAAAGTAGGAGAGCTGAAGTAAAGACAATTTGCACAAACTTACTGTCCTAAGCTCTTCAATTAAAGAAATGTGGATGAACTTCTAGAAAAAGAAGAACGTTTTTAGAAGGAAGGACAGAGTTGTCAGAAAGGAAGACAAAGAAAGAGCAAGTAAACTAATGAGTGAAAGGTCTAAATAAGCATTGACACTATAAAACAACACAGTTCTATCAATGTCTAAATTAGAAAAATACAAAAAGGTGGCCCCAAAGTAATAGACAATAATATGTAAGAAGGGAGCATGATCAGAATAGGCAGATATATAGGAACATAATTACATTTGTACAAATAGATAAATCAGATAACTATTCTGCTAATGTATCAACAAGAGACTGTAACTCTACTGGCTGATTTACCATAACCTATGACCATATTGCCAAAAGACTCTAAAGTATGATCTGGAATCTCACTGGACTGCAGGACACCTCAGGAACCTTAAAATGCTCACAGTCTTTGTTATTATTTTTTTTTAATTTTATTGTCAAGGTGATGTACCGGGGGAGTGATTACAGTTACATAAGTAAGGGAATGAGTGCAATTCTTTTTGAACGGTGTTACCCCCTCCTTTGTTTTCCCCTCCCCTCTTATATGTCTGTTATTTTGTTGCAGTAATATTTATATTGTATTCTAAAAGGTAATTATAAGAGGTCACATACTCATTTACATGTTTTCCTACAGACAGCTTCTTGCACTGACTTCAAAGTACAGCATTTAGTCAAGGAAGTGGCACAGGAATTGTGCTGAGAGCATGGTTTTTCATGGCACCCATGAGCAAGACTCCAGATTTTTGAGATAGATTCTAGCTCATACTGACCTAGAGCTTGTGATCCTCCTCCCATTCCTTCCAGAGTGTGGAAGTTACAGGCCTGGGCTATGGGGCTAGTTGATTTTGTTTTGTTTTTGTAACCTGACATAAACATAGTTCTGTCACCGGGTAAAACTATTTTCAGAGGTTATCAATCCTCTCTCTCTCTACTACTTAGTACATAGTTATGCAAACTAACAAGGAACTAAACCTTTTTGTGTACCATGGACTTCATTTTCCTGCGGTGCAGTGGTCTTGCTCATGCTTGTCTCTACCCCTGAGCTATCTCCCCAGTCTTTGTTTCTTTTAAACCATGAGTTAATATGCTTATATTTTAAAATATAGATGAGTACTCAAAGATAACTAGAGTTAATATTTTCCTTGTTTATCTGTTTTTTTAAAAACTCAATTATATAAATACTGATTCAATATTTATTAATGATTTTGAACTAGTAAAGATTAAAACAAAGAGAATGACAATTTGAATCTTTCATATGATTATTAAAGTGGAATTAATCAGCCAGGAAATGTTTACAAATTTGAGTTTAAGTTGATTGTTGCATTCAGTGGCAAAGTGTTTCCCAGGAACTCAGACTAACGCCATTTTGATTCACATCTGTGGGGAGACTATATTTCCAGAAGCTTTCTTTTAAAATAAACTTTTCTATTTGTACCAGTTATAATGATGTCCACATTCTGCAGTACTTTAAATTAACCTTTTCTGCCCAAGTAATAGAACAGGCATTAACAAATAAACAATATAGGTTTTGTGAATTAGGTTAAAATAAGTAACTGTTTTGCAAGCTAAGGGTTTTTTTTGTTTGGTGGATTTTTTTTTTAAGTTAAAGGGTTTGTTTTCAAAGTAAAGATCTTGTTAGATGTCTGAGGAGTAAGCAAGGATGAAAATTCTTATTAGGCTCAGAAGATTCTGTGTTTTTTCCAGGAATGGATGATCTTTTCTCCACCAATGGACATTTGGATATTTATAACATTATTTGGGGGGCCATATAAGATTATAAGTATACTTTGGGCACTGGTGGCTCACACCTATAATCTTAGCTACTCAGGAGAATGAGATCTGAAGATGGAATTTTTTTCTTTTTTTGAATATTTTTATTATCTTTAAGTAGTTGGCCAAAGGAGTTGCCATTCAACAAAGCAGTTTATGGATACAGTGTACCCCTTCAGTGTACCCCTTTCAATATCTGATAGAAATTTGAAGCCATCCCAGGCAGACAATTTTGTAGACCTTAATCTCCAATTAGCTAGCAAAAAGCTAGAAGCCAAAGTGTGCTTCAAGTGGTAAAGTCCAAACCTTGAGTGAAGCAAACAAGCAAACAAACAAAAAAGAAGGGAGAGCCCAAGGCCTTGGGTTCTAGCTCCAGTACCAGTGCAAAAAGAAAAGAAAAACTAATACAGGCAAATGGCCATAGGAACCTGAGGTTGATCTATTGGTTCTGTCATGTACCTACTTACATTTGTTATATGCTAATTTAAAAAATAGATGGCTACTCAAAGACCACTTGTAACAACTCTTTCTCTGGTTTTCTTTAAAGAGCACTCATCAGTATAAATACTGATCTGATATTTTCCTTATTCTTCCATGCTGGAACTGGACAATAGTTGTTAAATCCCTAAATTTGTGGAAATCTGTCACATCCCTGGCAATAAGAAACTAATGCAGATAGCACTGGAAAGACCATGTGAAGCTGTCACACTGTGAGCTCTGAAAGGAGATTTGCTGCTTTTCTTCCTCTATTATGATATCATCTGCTCAATTTCCCACCAGGGGCAGTGCACGCTGGGTCTGCCATTGTTTAATCTTGCACTTGTATTTTTCCAGTTAAACACGCTCGGCCTTTGGCCTTTTTTCTTTTTTTTTTATTTTCAGCATGTCCAGTGGGTGGTCCACAAGGTCTGGCTGCTAACCTTCAGCAATATTTCATCCTATCTAATAAGCACTCAGTTCATATGGCCGCCTGTACAAATGCCACCAGGAGCAGCTCCCATGGGATCCAGGAGAATATTCATTCCTCCAAAAGAATTAAAGCCCACATTGATAGCATATAAAATAAGGGCTCCTTAAAATGTAAAGAGCAACAAGGTTATTTCATCCCTTCCTTAGGCTTTTAGATAAAAGGCAAATTTTAAATCTTAAGAGACCCTTGTGCCTACGTGACAGAAATCCACCTAATGAAATATATCCTACCTTCCTTCTCCAGCTTTCATATTTCCCCAAGAGGCTACCCTTGCCAAATGACTTCCACTCTTTCCTGATTTTCTGATCTTATATGTAGGAGTCCTGTCTTTTCTCCCTCTGATTTAGTCCTTGAAGCAACTGTCACTATGTTTTTGTTTGTTCTGAGTCCCTGTATGTCAGGAGCAACCTGCCTGGAACATAATAAACCTTATTCTGCTTGTCCCATGTCTGTGTCCAGTGATTCACATGTTGTGTATCTGCCTCCAAATTCTTCCACTTGGGTTTGCCCTGTTCCATCCATGCCTCCTTCTGTCTTCATCACATTTAGTGTTCTACAATAGCCCTGGCTGCTCCAATCCTATGCACAAATGCTTCTGAATGGTTTTCACAGTCTACTGTGACATACACAGCCTCTTCTCATTTTTGCTCAACAGGTCTTTCTCTTTCAGACCAATCAGTCCTTACTGAGCTATTAAAGGGAGAAAGACAATGAAAGACTAACCTTTCCTTGTCAAGCATGTAGTTAGTTTAAGAGGGAGGTTGAGTGGGCAAAAACCTGAACAAGTTAATCGATGTTTGGACCCTCCAGGTGAGGGCAGACTCAACAAGATTTAGGAGATGACATGCAAAGAGTTACTTCTCATGATGTAACTATTTCCCACAACATTCTGCAAGGAACAGTAGACTCTGATGTTTAGCTGATTTTTCAATGTCAAATTGACTAAATTAAGCTAGTAAATCATTAATTATGGTTCTCAGTGCTTCAGTAGGTATTGTCTGTCTCTCTCTCTTATGCTTAAAGGGAATTCTGAGTGGTTCTCTTAATTCAAATGATTGAACCCATTTATGTGTTTGTGTGGGGATTTCCATTGGGCACCATTCAATCAGTTAAGGGACCTCATTAAACAAAAAGGTGGAAGAAAAGCAGATTATCCCTCTCTCCTGAAGCAAGGTACCCTTCTTTCTCAACATTTGGACATCAGAATTCGATTCTCTGGTCTTTGGGTCTGAAAATTTCACTAGTGACCACACAGGCTCATAGGCCATCAGCCTCAGAAGGAAAATGACACCATCAGCTTCTTTGGTTCGGAGCTCTTCAGTCTTGGACTGGGCTGGCTTTTATGGTCTTCTACCTTGGGACGGCACATTATAGACTTTCCAGCCTCTATTATGAAAGAACAAATTTCACTAATAAACCCCTTCTTGCATACCACTCTTTAATACTGTTGATTCTCTCTCTCTGGAGACCCAGACTTAAATATAATATCTAGGTTAAAAAAAACAACCACTACAAGTTTCCTCTTCAGGAAGAATTACTAACGTCAATGTGGTTCTAGTTTGTACTTAGGAGTTGTTATTTTGTCAGGTCAAATATCGGGTTGGGTAGATGGTTTGAATGGTAAAAGCACCTGCTGAGCAAGCATAAGGTCCCTACTTCAAACTCCAGAATCCACATCCCCATATAAATGATAAATATCTTGTTAGGGAGTGACTGATGTTCAAACCAATATGTTGTATATCTGCCTCATTTTTCTGAGTTAACCAACCATAGAGGTTTCCTGGGCTGTTCCCAGTGGCTATGTGTTATCCTACAACTAGGCAGAGATAAAATAAAAAGCATTTTTTCTATTTTGTTCTTCTGGTAATCTGTTCTAATCATGGGAAACCAAAGTCTGAAACCTACCTACCTGATGTCTTGAGATTCATTGTAAATAGATTCCACTTCCCAACAGCACAACTTCACTTCCCAATTGCCGTTCAAATAGGGATTACAGGAGCAGCTCCTCCGAGGACTAAACCAGCCTACGTCCCGTGCTACTTGTTATGAGAAGGACACTCAATCCAATAGTTCTATTTCCTCTTTAAAAGATTTAACATGTTGAATTGCCTTTAACTCTGAAAATAGTGCTATATGCTTTCATCGTAACATGCACATTTGTTCTATTTCAACTGTGTGCTAAATAAGATATGTTTTGAAAGAGTAGAAGAGCCAAGGTCCTAGCCTGATCACAGAAGAAAGATACCATGAGATGAAAAAGGAAGTTGTAGAACCAGGATCTATTGAGGCTCTGCAGATGATTCATCTGCTTCATCATTTTACCGAGCCCTTGTGAAAACAAACTGTGATACATAACTTTTTTTCTGGGGAAAAGAAAAACAGCTAGTGACAACACTAATTTTATGTGGGTGTATGGTGGCTTAGTGCTGTGCTAAGCATTTTTATACTGATACTCTTGGGCTTAGGGTGATATTCCATCTGGATAAGCCCATAGTAAGAAAGAAATCAAATAAAAATGCTCTTTTTACAGCTAGCCTCACAGACATCACAGCCTAGCTGCACATTACTAGATAGTCTAGAGTACTGGTTGTTTCCCCTCATGACCTCATCATTGACTGGGAACCACAGCTCCTGCCTAGAATAAGCAAAGTGTCTCAGATTAAGATTCAGAATTCTAACAAATGTGTATTGCATCATAAAGTCAGAATATTAAGGTGGATGACTAGAGCATCTCAACCCTATGCAAAGCTATTTTTTAAGGTTAAGAGCTCAACTAATATATGTGAGCCACTGAAAGCACCAGAAAGCCAAAAATGACATAACCATCTTTCAGTGCCAGTCCATCGACCATCACTGCCATCTGCTGAGCTGCATTGATCTCTCTGTACTGCCCATGGAGAGTACAAATTTAGGCCAAAGTTTCTTCCAACTCCATCCTCCCTGCCCCAGCCATGATGCCCTTCCTCTATTTTCTAACTGCCTGTTGATGTTCCCTTCGGTTTCCTCAAAATGTCTCAAAGTGCCTGAACACTTGTATCTTTTTACATACACGGGGATATTGTTTATTTGCAACAATCTAGCACTGCCTCATCAGACCTTGTATCAACCATTTTGGACCAAACCCATTGCCAGAACATGAAATAAATGGCAGGAAGAGAAAGCACAGTGGGGTAATGGGCAAATGTTGACTGGGGCCCCAGCTGGATCATACAATAATATCTAACACAAGGTGAAAGCCAACTTCTGGGCTGAGGGGGAAAAGAAGGCTAGAAGCTGCCACTGCAATTTACCTGTGACCTTAGCCTTTCTTGGCCTTAGTCTATATGTCCTTAGGATCAATAACACTGGACAGAGGAGGCCTTTGAAAGGAGAAAGCAACCCTAAGACAATAGTTTTCAAACCTTGGCATGCGTTGGAATCAGAGGCAGGTAGGATGCTGGTTTCTGAGCTTCTCTTCCATAGCACCCCACCCCATGGGTAGGAGGTAAGGGCTGCCTGGATTGTGTATTGCTAACAAGTTCCAGGTGATGCTGCTGCTAGAGGCACACTCAGTTTGAGAACCATAGATCTCCATCAGGGTGCCCAGAACAGTCCATTAGAACCCCCTCCCTCCCCAGACCACTTAAATCTATACCTGAGGTCTGACCCAGACCCAAGATTTTAAGCCTTCCAAGTGAGTTTTAATATTCAGTCAGGATTGGGAATCGCTGGTCTTGGAAGCTGGAGGGCTGAGCCCAGGCTTGCTCCCTAACTCCTCAGAGCTGAGCTGAGCAATCCTCTTCAACTTTTTCGATAGAAAGGAAAATGTATATGACTTGGTAGAAATATATTTAGCTGTTTTCCGCCTTTGAAAGCAAAATAAAACTATGGTTCTCACCAAGAAGATGGCTCTCAGAACCTAAAGAAATAAAAGAAAATTAAGGCTCAACAGAACAGGCTGTGATACACAAATTTAATTGGTGTGGGGAGCAAATGGCTTAAATTGGTGGATGGAACATATTACAGCAGTAGATATTTTCTACATCCAGGCCCTTGGTATTGTGTAACTTTATCCTTAACTCAATACATCATTACTCATTGTCACATTTTATTACTGTGGCTCAGCTCATTTAAAAAGCCAGTTATTTCTTGTTTTCAATTCAACATAAATTTAATTTTTTCAGCCAAGCCTTTATCAAGACAACTGTTTCAATTTACACAAAGGCATCAGTCTATAGGAAAACAGATTTTAGAAACTATATTGTGGCATGGGGTTTGGCATCAAATTTGAGTAACTACTCCAGAATAAATTATTTAGAGAAGATCATTGGGAGTGATCATTGGGAGCCAGCAAATGCTCCAGATCAGCCTTTTGCCAAGTCAGTCATATTTCCTCCTTTGATAGGCTTACAGGTCAGGAAGATGGGGGAAACATCACAGACAAAAATAGATCTTTATTTCTGCAAAAAATTTGACATCCTGTGGACAAGTTAAAAACATGAATGGCAGTACACTTGAGTTGATTTGCAGGAGGTTGAACAACTTTACATAAAGAATGTTGATTCCATGATGAATCACTTCTTACCTGAGGAGCTGAGAAGATGGCAGACTCGCAAGAACTCTCACCATCTTATCCAGTCCAAAATATCAATTAGTGATGGATGAAGTCACAAAAGATGTGCTTATCAAAATTGCAGGTGTGACCAAGCTAGGACAGAAGCCTAATTTATTAAGTATCAGACAAGCTAAGATATGAAAATATCTAAAGGATTGACATGGAGGGAAAGTGAACTTAAGTAGAGATAACTATAAAAATCATCCATCTAGATGTTAAGTGAATTGAACCCAAGATAAGGACCCAAGTGGTTTTATCTTTCTTGCTGTTGTTTTTAATGTATTTATAATGTAGTATGTGATTTTTGGTTTCTTTTGTATGTTTTCCCCCATGGTATAACCCCTGTTTTCACTGTATTTGATTTTGGTGCCCTGCATCTTATATATACATTTTTCTAATTTAGGGAGAGGAAGGGAAATAACAAAATACTGAAATAAGGATACCAGTTGACCCATTGTAATAATGAGATGTACAAGACACAGTGTTGAAAAGGAACTTTACGACCTTGGGGGTGAGGAGGAAGGAAGAGTTGGAGAGGTAGGGAGGGAAGGGATGGTATGGGAAAAACAAAGGAGGGGGTAACAATGCTCAATAGGAAATGTGCTCATTACCTTACTCACGTAACTATAACCCCTCTGTACAGTATTTTTTACAATAAAAATATTTTTAAAAAAGAACAGAACTATTTAACAAATTTGGGACAATGATTATTTTATTGACTTTGAAAAAAATCATCCATCTAAAATGATTGTCAAAGTGTGTGGGAAATTAAAAACACTTTTGTGAAGAAAACAAAATCCCAGGAATTTTAAGTGATCATAGCTTCAATACAATCCAGTGGACCTGACTAAAACCTCAGGTCTCTTTGAAAATCTATAAAAGCAGAAGTCTCTCAGACATAATGCTTATCATCATACTCCGTTTATAATTTCAGGTAAATTCGGGACCATCTAAAGCTCATCTCACCCAGAGGCCAAAAATCCAAGTTAAAGACCCTTGGACGATAGAGCTGCCACCATCCCAACTAGAGCAAACTGGTTGTTTTAACAAAATGTAATAATAAAACAAGAGATAATAGCCCTAACAGGCTTGGTATATCTTAACTGTGTAGGTTATGGTAATTCAGCTTAATGTAGAGCCTGAAAATTGGAACACATTGAAGAGTGAAGGAAATAATTTTGAATGACATTTAAAGGAACCTGATTTAAAAAAATTTATAAGAATTATAGAACTGTAAATCTTCCACAAGTCTGAAGGCTGCCACTTAAAAAATAGAGCTGACTTACATCTATAGCCATGTTCTCCTGTAGAAATATGCTAGCTACATATGCCATTTAAAATTTGCTGGTTGCCACATTTAATGTAAAACCCAGGTGAAATTAATTTTAACATATAGTATTTAGTCAAAAATAACAAGAATATTATTTCAACATGTAATAAGTAGGAAATGTTTTCGTGTTAACTTTTTTGAAATCTGGTATGTGTTTTCCATTTTTAGCACATTTTACTTGAGATTAATCACATTCCGTTGTGGGTTTTTTGTTGTTGTTGCTTTGTTTTATTTTATTTTGCTATATTTTATTTTGTTTTAGTGCTGAAAATGCAACCCAGAACCTTGCACATGCTAAGCAAGTGCTCAGCAAATGAGCTATATTCCAGCCCTGTGTGATTAGTCATATTTCAAGAGCCCCATAGACACATACGCAGCTAGTGACTACCATATTGGGCAATACAGCTCTATAGCTGCCCAACATAGTAGAAGAGTCAACAATTCATAGACACTAGAAAATGTAAGGTTTCTGATAGAAACGTTTTAAAAAACCATACACTTATAGAGGGATAATGTCATTATATTTTCTCACTGAGAGGAAGTAATCATGTGTCAAGGATTACTTAAATGTTTCCACAAAGATGTGGGCTGAGATGGATAATCTTGTAGTCCATTCTCATTCTGTGATGGATGTGGGAATTGATATTCTAGGACAAATGGCTAGCCATACTTTCCTAAGAACTTGACCTTGATAATGTGGTTCCACAAAATCATAACAGATCCTTAGCCCCAGACCCCCGTCCCTTCTAAATTAGCCATGAAGTCAGCTGAGATTGTTGTATGCATCCAATACTCATTCATAACCACCACTTCCAAGGCAACCAACCACTCTTTTTGTTGTTGTTGTTGGTTGGTCGTGGGGTCTGAACTCTGGGTCTGGGCACTGTCCCTCAGCTCTTCAGCCCAAGGCTAGCACTCTACCACTTGAGCCACAGCATCACTTTTGGCTTTTTCTGCTTATGTGGTGCTTAGGAATCGAACCCAGGGCCTCATGCATGTGAGGCAATCACTCTACCACTGAGCCACCTTCCCAGTCCCAACCACTATCTTTGTAGATATATTTTCCAGAAATTTTGTTCAAATGGAATGATAAGCGCTGTTATATATCTGACTTCTTTTTATTATCACAATAGTTCACCTGTGTTATTGCATGGATTTCTGTTCCTTGTATTGCTGGGTATGACCATAATCACATTTTATTTATCTATTCACTTACTGGTAGACATTTGGGGTTGTTTCCAGTTTGGGGCTATAATTAATAATATTCATCTAAGCATGCACCATAAGTATTTGTGTAAAAAACGTTTAGAGTGAAATTGCTGGCTCATACTGTAAGTATATGTTTAACTTAAGAAATAGCCAAAACTCTCTTACCAGACACTCTTCCACTTTGTGTTTCCAATAGTGAAGTAGAAGGACTTCCTCTCCAGCTCTTGGTAGCATCTCATTGTGATTTTAATTTGCATTTCCCTAGTGACTTGCAGTGTTACATATGTGGTTGTGTTCATATCTTCCATGATGTAACTTCTTTGATATGCATTTATTCAAATCTATTGAAGTATAGGCTTTAAAAATAAAGCCTAAACTAGGCACTGGTGACTCACACCTGTAATCCTAACTACTCAAAGCCAGCCTGGACAAGAAAGTCTGTGATACTCTTATCTCTAATTAGCATCCAAAAAAAAAACTGGAAATAGGGCTGTGGCTCAAGTAGTAGAGTACTAGCCTTGAGCAACAAAGCTCAGGACAAGTGCCCAGCCTTGATTTTAAGCCCCAGGACCAGCACCAACAAATAAATAAACAAGGCCTACCAAGATGTAATATTGGAAACTAATAAGTCAGCCTTTTCCCTGAAGTACTACTCTGTCCCCATGAACTGTTTTAACACTTACAAAACAAAAAAAAGTTAGACAGGAAATAAGAAACATGTATTCAGTAAGATTTTGGTTCTTTGAAGACACTATCTACAGGCACTCATTTTGTAAAATGTTTTTCCTACAAGAAAAATGTGATACACACACACACACACACACACACACATATACTTATAGGATTATTATTCAGCCACAAAGAAGAATAAAATTCTATTATTTGCTGAAAAATGGATGGAACTGAAGGTCATAAAGATGAGCAAGTTAAATCAACCTCAAAAATCCAAATATCACATGTTCTCCCTCATATATGAAATCTAGACTTATAATTTATAATAATTGAGCTTAAAAGAGGGAGCTTGTAGATATAACAACAGGAAGGGGAAGAGAAAATAGGTGGTACTGGGTGATGAAAATAACCAAAGTATATTATACCCACACATATACACAAGGATAGGATAATAAAACTACTAAATACTGCCTGTAAAAGAGGGAAAGATAGCACTTTCCTCTTGCCCTCCAAACTGTGCCAGGAGAGACATGTCCCTATTCTCCTGGTACCTATCATGAAGTACAGATTGGCTCCAAGCATCCTCAGCCAGGATTTGATGGCAAGCAAAGACTGCTAGGCTAAAATCTAGATGTTCCATTTAACAGGTGAGAAAACTGAAGCAGAGGAGTGCCTTTCCTATGACAACAGGTCAGAGCCAAGGAAAGCTGCACAGGAACTGGAGCTACAATGTCCATCCTTGGTCTACGCCAGCAATCTTCCTCCCATGCCACACTGAGTACATTCTTAAAGCCTGAGTACACTTTAGCTAATACAGAGCCCACTTTCTGCTAGGCAGCTCTGTAGTTTACAATCAGAATTATGTGCTTCAAAGAAAAATTTCAAAGAGTTGCATGCCACTTGGTTTGATATTAGCAGAGTCAATTGCTCCCACAAAGGCCACATTATAAGGCTGTCTTTCCAAAGAAAACCTTTAAAAGAATTCTGTTCACCATGTGCAAAATATCTACTTAATTAACATGAACACTCATATTACTCGGCAATTAAAATGATTTATTCGAAGAGCTTTATAGTCATGCCTTAATACCAATCTATAATAAACTGAAGAAATAAGAGCAATATTATTATGGCCCTAGTCAGATATAAGCATCATAAATAATATTTGCACCTCTAAGCAATTCATATATCCTTTCCAAATAATAACACTAATGGATTTTGCTTTTCAGCGGAGCAAATACATGGCTTAGCTCTACTTTTTAAATTTTTTTTAATTTTTTGCAAAGCTAAAACACTTAAAGGAGTTTTTGTTTGTTTGTTTTTGTTGTATTTTGGATATTTTTTCCTTGATAAAGTATTCTTAGCTTACAAGGTCACCTCTATTATTCCAGCTGAGAAGCAAATTACTCATTGCCAGTCCCTGGTACCCACATTTTATTTAGATTACCGGCTGCATTGTATTATAATGTATTTGTTATTTGTTGGTAATGTATTTTATCTGCCTCTTCCATTAAACCATTTATGTGCCATCTTGAGGGCAGAGTGCTGTGAGGATTAACTAATGGTGTATGTAAGGCACTTAGCTGGGCTCCTGGCACTAAGCGAACTTGACCCTGAGGAACCCACCTGTGTCACCTGCCAGTTAGCATCCTCTTTATTTCTGGCTTTTGTTCTGCCCAGAACAGACTGGCCCACTCACCGTTACAAGAGTGGGGAAGAGTCCTTTGAATAACTGGAATCTTAACCATGTAGGTGCTGAGCCATTAAAATGGTACTGATCTGGATATAGATTCATTCTATCCACCTCCTCCAACACCTTCGAATTACCTGTTATTGAGAGAATGGTGTATGTCACACCACATCCTGAGCCCTAGGGTTGTGGATAGAGCTTGCTTGCCAGCCTGCTTGCCTGCCTGCCTGCCTGCCTGCCTGCCCACCTGCCTGCTCACTCAGCCCAGGGGAGTCTCTCACATCCCAGTGCTGGAAGAACACTTGAGATACATTGAGCTCCTCCTGGGAGAAAGAGCCAAAGGCTTGCAATTATCTGGAGGACCAAAAAAGTAATTTCTAAATAGCAGCTTTGATCACGGATGTTTAAAATGGGGCACTAGGGGAGTAGATGCTAGAGATTCTTCAGCCCCATGCATGGCTTCTTTCAGGGATCCCCAAGGAGAAGGGTACAGCGCTTGGAATATATGTTGGTCAGCCTCCTTGTTTTGCTGGAATGTTCTGCTGCCATGAGCCCTTTGTCTCTTCTACTCTCGGCCACACTCTGACCTTCCTGTCCCTTCAGTCCTCTGTAAGTCTTTTCTGTCTCCTGTGATTTATACTGTTTGCTTCTTGGCTTTATCCCCGTCCCTTTGAAGTGCTGCTGTCCTCTCTGGTGAGGAACGCAGTCTCTGGCCTGTCGGGCATCTCAAAGTTTGGAGTTCTATTTTCACTGCTGCATTGTACATAGTCTCTCTCTACCACCAGAAATTTTGCTTAGTTCTGGGCTTGGCAATGTTTGAGGTGCCAAAATGCAATTTTTGAATAATTAAAACCATATATAAGCAACCCAGAGGAGGCTCACCTGTTAATGAAGCCAATGGAATACTCTTTCTTCAACTCCCCACTGAGTTCTCAGAAGCCAGTGGAACAACGTGCGTGTTGTTTTGCAGTGCAAATATTCACATCTGCCTTTGTGGTCTACAAAGTACTTTCCCATTACTCCTCGGTTAGGTAGTATGGAAAGTGAGAATGATAAAAAAGGATGGTATTAAATTAACACCCCTTTGTACACATACTTAGTGATAATAAATGGGTTGGGATTTTGTTTGGTTTTTGTTTTTTTTGTCAGTCATGGGGCTTGAAATGAGAGCCTGGGCTCTATCCCTGAGCTTTGTTACATAAGACTAGAGTTCAACCAGGTTGAGCCACAGCACTACTTCTAGTTTTCTGGTGGTTAATTCGATATAAGAGTCTCATGGACTTTCCTGCGTGAGTTGGCTTCGGACCACAATCCTCAGATCTCAGCCTTCTGAGTAGCTAGAATTACAGGTGTGAACCACTGGCACTCAGTAATAAATAATCTTTTTTTTTTTAAAAGAAAACATTTCGAGCAAGTATAGTCTGTTTGTTTGGGACAGTGTCTCAGACTAGAAACTCAGACTAGCCTGGAACTTATTATGCAGCTCAGGTTGACCAAAAAACTTGGTTCCTCTTGCTTTAGCCTCTAAAGTGTGCACCATGTCCTAGCTCACAAAAATAGTATTCCTCTGACCACACAGGGATCAGAAGTTCTGCTGTGCTCTCACACAATAGGGTGACACCGATGACAATAATGTGATGGATAGATAGATAGATAGATAGATAGATAGATAGATAGATAGATAGATAGATAGATAGATCTACTCTGATTTAAACATTATATCATGTCTACCTAAGTCATATCACATCAAACCTCATAAACATATAGCTTTATATTTCAGTAAAAATTTTAACTTAAATTTTAATAACACAAGTGCTTATAATTGGAACATATTTCCTCTGCTTCTGAATATTTAAAGAGGCTCATATTTTCTGCAATACCTTATTGCCTAGACATCCAATTCCTCAACTAACCAGAATGTCACTTGCGTACGCCAAGCACCTCACATTTATGAAGTGTTTTATAGTTACCACAGTCTTTCACCTGTAAGATTTCATTTACTTCACTCAACAACTCTATATGATTTTTGTCTCATTTTACCAATGACAAAAGTTGAAGCAGAGAGATGTTTAGTGTTTCTTCTCAGACCACACGGCTCAGAGTGGATGCCAGTAGCCAATTAATTGATCACAACATTGCTTCCATGCCTCCCTTAAGCCATTATGTGTCATCAGAGACCAGGAAAACCTGAATGTTCTAGAATGTGTCGCACAATCCTCTAACCAGAAATATAACCATGTCTGTTGACCAAGATGCATTATATTTATTAGCTACTTTGTTGAGTGCAACACCTTTGTACAACTACTTAAAGATAATAAAAAGTACAAAAATAAAAGAAATATAACCACTTCTCCTTTCAATTGTTTCATGTGTTAATAAAAGATGGTTCCTCTATAGTCATTAACTTAATGCAAAGACATAAAAACTCTAACTTCTGTGATTTGTACTAGAAGAAAGTAAATGTAATTGATTATTACCAGTTTGCAGCATTATAAACGCCATGTTTTTTAAAGTAGGTCAAAAGGTAACAACTGCTGGCCTACTCAGGTTCCAGAGAAGCGGAGCCTGAAAAAGGGATTCTAGCCCTGTGAGTCACCAAGTCAGGAACCACAGCACCCCTGAAATTATGAACCCCCAGATATGCTCTTGTTCTTAAACAAAACTGTAGCACAGAGTGAACAATTTGCCTCTTTCCCATAAATACACACAGAGTACCTATTGAATACCTGATTCATTTGGGGCATTGAAGAAATGGGTGAGAAAGGAAGGGCCTTGATTTCATGGAATTTACATTTAATCTTGTATTTCTAATAGAAGGTTTGCTTTTTGAAGATGTAGGATAAGAAGATGGAGGAAGAAGACTAGGAGAAGCCTTTAAAAGGAGGTGCTATATGAGCTGAGACCCAAGGAAAGGAAACAAGGCAGCAATGGACCCATCCGAGGGAAGAAAATATAAGCTAAGGACACGGCAAGGGCAAAGCCCTGAGAACAAAGCATGTTGGGCATACTTCAGAAATGAAGGAGGTCAGTTTGGCTGGAGGACAGGGAGCAGTGGAGCAAGCACAGTTGTGAACTTGGGATCAGAAGTAGACCACACAGCCCTGTAGACTGGATATAGAACTAGAGCGTGCGATGCTCTCAGCAACAGAATTACCATTTTTATATGCTACTGGGGATTGGACCCAAGACATAATGTGTGGTAGGGGAAATATTCTACTACAGATCTATATCTTGGCCCTAATTGACATTTTAAAACAACACTTTAGCTGTTTTGTAAGCACAGGTAAGTTTAGGTTGGAAGTATCTCACCCTAAGACCAGTCAGCAGGCAGCTCAGACTAGAGGGAAAGTACTGAAGATGATAAAAGAAATAGATGGAATCCAGATATGTTTTTTAAGTAATCTTGATGGAGATAGTGTGTGTGTGTGTGTGTATGTGTGAAGGATAGTGCAAAATCTCATAGGATTTTGCATTCAGGGAGAGATACAAGGTTAGAGAATCCGCTTATTGATGGTATTTAAAGCATACAAAATTCACCTATGAAAGAAATAACGAGAAAGAGAAGAGGAAGATGAGGGAAGGAAGAAAAAAAGGAGGAAGGAGGAAGAGGAGGAGAAAGGCAGCCACCCAGGACTGATGTTCAAAGCATAACATATACAGATAAGAGGGAAGGCAAGCCAGCAAAGGCCTGAGAAATAAGTCATTAGTTAGAAGTAAATACAGAGGAAGAGACAGAGACAGAGACGGGGGAACTCAAGCATAGCCTTTTAAAAGTGATTTCCAGGTTTTCAACTTTAAATGTACTCTCTCCAAAAAACTTACTCACCAGAAAATTCCCCTAGAAAAACTAAGAGATTCTCCATCACTATTTCCTTTCATTATTGCCCATTTCCTATTTTCATCTGCTCCAAATCTTACTATAATGCTGGATCACTTACAAAAATGTTTCAATCACATGCGTATGCATGTACATGTACATGCATATGTGTGTGTGTGTGTATGTGTGTCACACACAAATCAAAGCCAGCCTTGGTAGAAAAGTCCATGAGACTCTACAATTAACCAGTGAAAAGCCAGAAGTGAAGGTATGGCTCCAGTGGTAGAGTGTCAGCCTTAACTGAAAAAGCCATGTGAGATCATGAGACTCTGAGTTCAAGTTCCAGTACCAATATTAGAGAGAGAGAGAGAGAGTATGGATGTTGTGTGGTAAAACTAATGCTGTAGTATCAGGGTAACATATCCTGTGCAGGTCAGATGATGCCTGCTTTTTGCTTTCAAAAACTGTTAGGAGAACCTAACTGGCAAGCTGGTAGCTGAGAGCTAGCTCTTTGGCAAACAATGTGATCAATTACTCTATGATTTGGGACATACAACTTAGAAGGAATTTGAAGAACTAAGCTGTACTCCCATAACAAAGTTTCTGTGTACTTGTAAAAGATTGTTCAGAAGCTTGCATATTTAAAAAAGACAAAGTAGGAAAGAGTTGGTGCAGAACTCTGTCATTTTAAGAGTAAGTAGTATTGAGGAGACTGGTGGGGGGGCATATGAATAAAGGGAGGAAAGGTGAGCAAATGCAGTCCTTATATTCAACGTACATTATGTAGAGACTGACCTATATAACTTGAGGGTAAGGATGGGAGGGGTAAATGAGGAAGAACATTGATCAAGATATTGATCAAGATGCATTGTGCTTATAACCTGATTTAAGGAAATGGAACCTCTTTGTACACCTCTTAATAATAAAATAATTTGCTGGGAAGGTGGCTCAGTGGTAGAGTGCTTGCCTCACATGCCTGAGGCCCTGGGTTCGATTCCTCAGCACCACATAAGCAAAAAGAAAAAAAAGCCAGAAGTGGTGCTGTGGCTCAAGTGGTAGAGTGCTAGCCTTGAGCTGAAGAGCTGAGGGACAGTGCCCAGGCCTAGAGTTCAGGCCCCACGACCGGACCCAAAAAATAAAATAATAATAATAAAATAATTTTTAAAAGAGTAAGTAGTAGTATCCATGGATTTCTGCACTATTTAGAGAGCAAGCCCTAGCCAACTCATTAATTTGTTTATAATAAAAGTTTATTTTCAGGTTAATACTTTTTCATCAAAATTATTAATCTATGATATGTCATTTTAGCCAAGTGTATAAATCATTAAATAACTAGAATGATAGTTAAATCTAAAAGAAATGTTTTTAATTTATATTACCTTATAGAATTTTTAAGCTTTAATTTTGATTCAGAAGCAAAATTTAGTTGCAGAGATATTAATAGAATAATAGCATACGTTGAGGGAAAAAAATGTATGGACAATGTTGAATGAGACTCTAAACCCATGGAGAAAGGAAACAGTAAATTTTCTATTAAAGAAGACTGAACTTCTCTAAATAGATTATAGTGTATATCAAATTTCTATGGTAGTTAGATTTTACTGGACATACTTAAAAAGGGCAATCTAATGGTTTTGCTTGAAGATGTCAATATTTATAAGGTATTGGAAATTCTTTCCCTAGCAACTATTTAAACATATGATATATATAGATGTCAACTCAGAAAGTGTATAAAGATCTACAAAATTGCCGGGCACTGGTGGCTCATGCCTGTAATTCTAGCTACTCAGGACGCTGAGATCTGAGGATCACGGCTCAAAGCCAGTCCAGGCAGGAAAGTCTGTGAGACTCTTACCTCCAATTAACCACCAGAAAACCGGAAGTGGTGCTGTGGCTCAAGTAGTAGAGCTTTAGCCTTGAGCTAAAGAGTTTGAGGGACAGCGCCCAGGCCCAGAGTTCAAGACCCTCAACAACAACAAAAACAAAAAAAAAGACCTACAAAATTTTACAAATCCTTTCAGGAGCTATATGAGTTTTCAAAAAGCTTGAAAACAAGATGTGGAAATCCAAGAGGAAAATAGAGGCATGGAGGGTGTTGTTGAACCTTGCTGAGTGGTAAATTGAGAGCACACAGGTGGCAACCAGTAGTCATCGATGACCTGACAGAGAGAAGCTTCAGGAGAGTGAGGAAGCCAGGTGCTTCACTGCAATGGGTTAATTTAGAAGCAGTAGGAGGTGAGGTCTTAGACGTCAAAAAACATCTTTTGCTAACTATTGCTAGCAGGGCCGCTGGTAGTTCTCACCTGCAATCCTAACTATTCAGGAGGCTGAGATCTAAGAATCACAGTTCCACTACAGTCTGGGCAGAAAAGTCTGTGAGACTTTTATCTCCAATTACCCAGCAAAAACAAGTGTGGCTCACATGAGCAACAAACCTAAGGGAGATTACCCTGGCCCTAAGTTCAAAGTCACAATACCAACACCAAAATTAATTTGCTATGAAAAAGAAAGAGAAAGACATAGTTGTTATAGTTGTTACTGGAACCAAAAGAAAACTGACAAAGTCATATATATTCATTGCTGGTGGAAAAACTATAGAGAAGGAAAACTGATCACGCATGAGAGAAAGGGATCATTCTAGGAGCAAAAGTGAGGGGCTGGAATCCATAGCATGATTAACATGGGATATACCTTCCCTTGTAGTAAGAAGGAAGGTATAGGATGTGGGTGTTGAGGCCAGCACTATTGTTTATGGATGAAGAAGGTGATGGATAATGAAGAGTGTTGTTAGGTCATGGAATTATTGTTCTTCCTATGGTCAAAAATGACTGCATTAATAATAATAAAATACATGAGATTGATGAATAAGATATATCAGAGAGAAACATGTTTAAGACTGGCATTTCAGAGGTGATATGATTATTGATTTGAACAAGGAAAGTGATGGTAAGGTAGAATGAAAGAAAGGAATGGAAGGTAATAAAGTTAGAGAACAAAGAGTCTACGATGTTGGATGGAACAGCTATATGAATGTGAAGCGTTCATAAAGGAGTAGAATGAAGAATGAATCAGGTACAATGAATCAGGTACAACCATAAATGAGTATAACAGTGAAATTTAGAAGAAAACTGCAAGAAAATCTTGGATGGAATTGGAGAGTGTCATGAACTTTAAAGGAATTGGAGTTTCCTAAAGATAAAGGAAACTGAACAATCTCCACCAACTAATAAATACCCAGAGAGACATCTACTCACCTTGATGCTATGAGAAGAATGAGAGTAAAAGCAGTCAACTTTAGACATGTGAAGATAGATATACAGATGGAGCAAGAGAATCAAATGCAATTCAGAGAGGACATTGAAGCTCTGGGAAGGTTCACTGCTGGCAGATTGAGGGTGTCAGAATGCAAGGTGGAAGGATCTGTGTATGGGGGGGCTGGTAAATAGATGATGTGATAATGGATCGTTCACATGGCTCACACTTCTGAGGGTGATGTCACTAATGAGAGAATTTGCTCTATTGGCTTCAAGGAGGAAGATGAACAATTGGTGCATTCTAAAATCCAGATAATTTAACTAGAAAATACATGAGCAAATGTTTGTGGCACTCAGCCTACTCATTTTCTCACTTATAGAAAAAAATTCATGATGCCTGACACTGTGATGCATATCTATAAGCACTAGCCTTTCAGGTAGCAGAGGCAGGAAGATTACTTGAGTCTAAGACTTTGAGGCTAGCCTGGGCAATATATCTCAATCTTTAAAAAGGGCAGTGGATGTGGAGGGTTGGTCAAAGAGAAACTATATTTATGAGCTGGCTCTTCATTACTCATCCTCAAAGGGCAGTATTTTTTTTTGTTCTTAATGTTCCTGCAATTTGGTTAAGCTGCCACCAGGCAGCACTAATGTCACTGTGATGTCATGTGACCTAGGGCTGGCATTTTCTCTTTTATTCCAAGGATCTTTCTGACCCATTGTCTACAGACATTGAACAGAATTTTTTTTAACACTCAGAAGACGATATCCTGTTTTAGAGAAATCAGCAACTTTAGAGGTACACTTAATGTGATTCACAGATTTTAATCAGGCTATACCTTTGCCACAAATGCTACCTTTTTTGCATACAGAGGCAAGACTCATTTTGCATGTGAGTTCACTTAACTCAGAAATAGCACATACCAAGAAAATGTGGAAGAACAAACTAGTGTTTGAAAATTACAATAAATTTGACCTCAGCTACTGTGAGACCAGCCTGGTTCCCATCATTAAAGAAGGCACAAAGAGATTCTGAGAAATTAGTGGGTTTTCTTGGGTCACATAGCTAGAGAGTGAGAAGCCAAGATTCAAGGCTAGCTCTGCTGTCTTCCAGTGACCCCACACACAGGGCCTCAGGGAGAAGAAAGATTTCTTGCTCTTGCAGTATTTACACTCTAGTAGAAGATTCAAATCCATATGAGCACCATTAGACAATTTCAAATCTGCTATCATATGAATAAGAGCAAAGGTGGCTGGAGAATCTGGAAGACTGTATGGAATATTGGCTCTTTAGGGTGGATTTCAAAGGATGGGCAGGTATTCTGGAAAAAAGACACATGCCCAGACACACAGCTGGTACCCAAGCTCCAATCACACCTGTTTGGGAGTGAGTAGCTGACTGCTCCAGCCAATTCCTTTAACTACATCTGACCCCATCAAAGAATAATTATTATGTTTACCATCTTCACATCCCAGGAGCAAGGAGCAAGTATGAGGACCTGCATTTGATCCCCAACACTACCATATTTAGGAGGCAGAGAGAAGAGAAATAGTTAGATAACCCCATGATATCACTAATGAGGTAAAAGACTAAATTCTCTCCAAGTATCCCCAGTCCCATATGTCCACTAACATGTTGCTGTCCCACAGATGTCATCCATTTTGCTTTGCCTTTTTTCAAATTGACCCAGCTGTGATATGGTGTCCATTTTTAGGTTGTAGCTGAGTTTTTCAGTTGAGAAGAGGTGGGGTTTGTTTTGTTTTGTTTTTGTTTCTGTTTCTGTTTTTTTGGTGCAATACTGAAGCTTGAACTCAGGGCCTCTTGCTCTTCTTTGGTGCTATTCTACCACTTGAACCACAGCTCTACTTCAGGCTTTTTGATTGGTTAGTTGGGAATTAGAAGAAGGAGGCTGCGATCTGAGGGTCATATTTGAAACTCTTTTTTTGCCTCCTTTTGTTTTTGTTTTATTGGGAAGGTGGTATACAGAAGGGTTACAGTTACATAAGTAAGGTAATTATGTTTTTTGTCAAACAGTGTTACCCCCTCCCTCGCTTTCTCCTACTTTTCCCCCCCTTGCTCCCAACTCCCTTCCCCCAAGTTGTAACGTTCATTTTCAACATAGTGTCTTATGAGTATCGCTGTTGCATTGGTTCACCTGTTGTCCTTTGTCTCATCATTTTGTTGTTCCCCTTCCCTTCCCCAAATCTGATAAATGTATATACAAGACACAGGGTACCAAAACAGAAAACAGTGACAACAGGGGATAAACCAAAAGAAAAATAAAAAAAGAAATAACTTCACACAGTACATTAAAAACAGCAACAACACAAAAAGCACCTCTTGTTTCTATATCTTGGAGTTCATTTTGATTAGCATCTTATCTCCAAAAAACTACTCAGAAAAAGCCAGAAGTGATGCTGTGGCTCAAATGGTAGCGTCTAGCCTTGAGCGAAAGGAGGTCACGGACAGTGCCCAGGCCCAAAGGGGCAAAAAAGAAAATCTCATGTTCTTTTCTGCCCAGGCTAGATTTGAACCATGATCCTCAGAGCTCATTCTCCTACTAGTATCTAACCAGCTAACAGCACCAGGTATCCTTTGGGAAGAGTCTTAAGTGACAGAATTCTTTCTCTCCTGAGCAGTAGAAATTACAAAATCCTGGTCCATAATAGAATCCATCAAATAAATTTAAAGCTTATCGTCTCATCATAGTGTCGCCCTTCCAGCATTCTCCTCCATCTCTCCTAAACCCACACATCCCCTCATTACCTTATTCCATATTTATACATGAACACTGACCACCACGACTGTATTCATCCACCCTTGATCTCTTTGCCCTCCCTGCTCCTGTCCCTACCCCAGATCCTGGAAACACATGTTTCAGCTTCCTGGTATTCCTAGTATTTTTGAGTTATGTGAGTTAGCATCTTTTAAGCCACTAAAACATATGATTTGTTTCCAAATGAAAATGAAGCTTACTGGATTTTTCTCCCCAAACAGTCACACTTCAGGTCTAGAGAACTCAGTTGAATTAAAAACAGCAGTTAATGAGTTTTCCAGTTGCCTTTCCTGGTTAGACTACTCCCAGATGAACAAAGAATATAAGTTTGCACTCTGTATCGATCTTGAAACAGTCAAATGAACAAGATAAGATGGGGGAAAGGAAGAGAGACAGCTCCAAATGTGTATTTTACAATAAAAATACCATGTACTTCTGAGAATTTGCTTAAATCAATATTTTAAGTCATATTGCTGCTTCTGGATTCTATTAACCAAATGTAAAGGGCCTACTGCAAGGTAGAGCTAAAACACTTTACTAATTTATGTTCATTGATAAGAACTTGGCAAGGGCAGGAAGATTCAGCTTTTGCCTTAATAAAGAATGTGGCCTTAGAATTTGGAACTTAATATTACTGCAGTTCTGGTAGAAAAAAACTAACTACAGCTAGAAGCTGTCGTGGAGGCTACAAATCCATGCTCTGGCTCCCACTAACTGTACAGAAAGATACCATTCACATAGTGTGATGACTCTATTTCCTGCATCATTGATAAAGAAGCAATCAGTGAAGAGATTTGGTTAGAGAAATGCAAGCAACAGAAGCAACTCTGGAAGTGTAATTGGGAGGATGTGGGATCTGAGACCACAGGAGGCTTAAAACAGGTGCCTGGAAAGACAGGTGTAATTGTGAAGGGACTCCCAGAACCCTAGATGCAAACAGGAACCCTGAGGTCAGAATGTGTCAAGGTCATAGTACTTTCTCCTGTACAGGAATCAACATCCTAGAAGAGATTGATTGGCCACGGTCAGAGCACATGCCACACTCTAGAGGGGCTTGGTGGGAAGAGAAAGGCTACAGCCCCTTTGCTTCTTACAGCTGTGTTTAGATTTATATGGCAATCAAGACCTCACAGGATTGGGGAAAAGAAATTCTCAAAGCAGGGCAGGAGGCACAACTCAGCAGTAGATAGCCTGCTTAGCAAATGTGAGAGCCTGAATTCATTTCAGTGCTACAAAAAAAGTAAAGATATTCTCAAAATAGAAACCAATCTACTACTTAAAGGCAGTGAAAACAATATGAATGTTCATTAATGTAACCTGAGGAAGAGTTGATAATCAAGAACTACAAAGAAGTACACTAAGTTCTGTGTGAAAACTCTTATGTTGTAAGATGGTTGCTATTACTTTTGTCTCCAGTAAGATAAAAAGAAAAAACCAAGTTTATTAAGATGAACTTTTTTTCACTGTGGCATTGTGTGTGTGTGTGTGTGTGTGTGTGTGTGGCATGTGCCAGTCCTGAGCTATGTATTTTGCTCAAGGCTAGTTCTCTACCACTTGTGCCAGAACTCTACTTCCATAATTTTTGGTTTTTTGTTTGTCTGTTTTGTTTTTGTGGGTTTTTTTTTGGCTAATCCTGGGGCTTGAACTCAGGGCCTGGGCACTGTTCTTGAGCTTCTTTTGCTCAAGGCTAGTGCTTTACCATTTGAGCCACAGTGCCACTTTTGGCTTTTTCTGTTTATGTGGTGCTGAGGAATCGAACCCATTGATACAAGGCAAGCACTCTACCTCTAAGTCACCTTCCCAGATGCCTACTTCCAGAGTTTTTAGTGGTTGACTAGAGATAAAAAGTCTCATGGACTTCAAAAGTCTCATGGTTGACTTCAAACCATGATCCTCAGATCTCAGCCTCCTGAGTAACTAGGAGTACAAGCATGAGCCACCAGCTCCTGGCTAACTTGGCATTATTAACATTTCCTACCAAAAAACACTCTGTCATAAGGAACTAACCCGGGCACTGTACAATGCTCCCTAGCATGCCTGACCTCTACCCACTAAATATTGGTAATGCTCTACCCCACAGCAGTGACAAGCATAAACATCATTGACATTGCAAAATAGACCAGGGCAGAACAAAATTTCCTCCAATTGCGAACCACTGAGATAAAGTAATTTTTTCCATGTCATACTGAGGATTGCTCCCAGACCTGTCTGAACCCAGAGTTCATACTGATAACAACATTTGCAACATGCTATCTACATCTTCAAAGTACTTTATTCTTAAAAAATAAAATTTTATTATGCTGGCACCAGTGGCTCACACCTGTAATCCTAGAGCCTCAGGAGGTTGAGATCTGAGGATCAAGGTTCAAAGCCAGATCAGGCAGAAAAGTCTGTGAGACTGTTTTTTTTTTCTTTTGGGGGGGTCTGGTCGTGGGGCTTGAACTCTGGGCCTGGGCGCTGTCCCTCAGCTCTTCAACTCAAGGCTAGCGCTCTACCACTTGAGCCACAGTGCCATTTCCGGCTTTTTTCTTTTTGCTTATGTGGTGCTGAGGAATTGAACCCAGGGCCTTGAGCATGCAAGGCAAGCACTCTACCACTGAGCCACCTTCCCAGCCCAAGACTGTTATTTTTAATTAATCACTAAAAGGCCAGAAGTGGAGCTATGGCTCAAGTCACAGAGTGTTATCCTTGAACAAAAATCTCAAGGGCAGTGCCTAGCCCCAAGTTCAAGCCTCAAAACCAGCACATACACACACACTCTCTCTCTCTCTTTCTTTCTCTCTTTCTCTGTCTGCCTCTCTCTGTCTCTCCCTCTCTCCCTATCTCTATTTGTGTCTCTGTGTCTGCCTGCCTGCCTGCCTGTCTGTCTGTCTGCCCTACCCCCCGCCTCCGGTAGTTTGCAGCCAGTGGTTCACATCTATAATCCTAGCTACTTGGGGAGCCAGCCATAGAAAAGTCTTCAAGACTTATCTCTGATTAACCAGCAAAATAGCTAGATTAGAGGCATGGCTCAAGTGGTAGAGAATCAACCTGGAATAAAAAATCCAAGTGTGAGCCCCTGAGTTAGAGTTTCAATATCACTATAAAAAACCATTGATTATTTACAAATTATATGTATTTAAAAGGCATGTATATTATTTACAAATTATATGTATTTAAAAGTGACAATGTATACCAGAGAGAAGGTTGAATCAAGCTGATTACTCTATCAATCAACTCAAACACTTAGCATTTAATTCTTTCCAACCAACTGCTCCTTCTCTGTATCCTCTGGATGTCCTCTATCCATCATTCTGCTCTGTGCTTCTAAGTTATTTTAGATTTGTACACATATAAATAAAAAACACATATAAATATATAAATAAAAACATATGGAATCTGTCTTTATATGCCTGGTTTATTTCTCTTAGAATAATGTCCTTCACATTCATTCTGTTATTGGCACAAATAATAGAATTTTTCCCTATCTCGAAGGCTGAATAACATTAATAGCATGTGTGTGTGTGTGTGTGTGTGTGTGTGTGTGTGTGTGATGACCACTTAGATTGATTGCATAACTTAGTTATTGTAAATAATCCTGCAATAAATATGAGAGTATAGATCTCTCTGACATACTAATTTCAATCTCTTGGATGTTTACCCAGAAATGGATTACTAGATTATATGATAATTCTATTTTTATTTTTTGAGAAAATTCCACTTAGTTTTATAGAATGACTATAAGTAACTTACATTCCACCAACGCTGTGCAAGGGTTTCCTTTTTCTCCACATTTCACCAACACTTTCTATTTTTTTTAAATGATAACCATTCTGACACACATGAGTGGATAGCTCTTTGTGGTTTCAGTGTGCATATCCCTGATGACTAGTGAGGTTGAGCATTTTTTTCTATTATCTGTTGGTCATTAGTATGTTGTCTTTAGAGAATGCCACTTGAATTCTATTGCCTTTTTGAAAATCAAGGGTTTTTTTTTGCTATGAACTCATTCAGGTTCTTTATATATTTAGATTAGACATGTGGTTTACAGAGGTTTTCTCTCATTTGTACATTTTCTCTTCATTCTTTTTTACTTTGTGTACAGAACCTTTTTATTTTGATATGATACCATTCATCTATTTTTGCTCTTGTTGCCTGAACTCCCAAAACTCATTGCCCAGATCAGCATTCTGTTAGTTCTTCCTCGATTTCCTTTTAGTAGTCTTATAGTTTAGATCTTAATCTTTTATTTTAGTTCTTAATCATTTTAGAATTGTTTTATTTTTTCATACATGTAAGAAGAGCCCAATTTTTCCCCTTTGCCAATGGATATCCAATTTTCCCAGCATCCTTTATTAAAGAGATTCTTCTTCCTCATTGTGTGTCCTTGGCACAATAGCCAGAAGCCAGCTGGCCATAAATGTGTGTGCTCACACAGCACTGTCACCCAGATTATTTAAGTGTAAGAGGGGAGGTAGAAAAGATTGGTTGATTTCATGTTTCTTTTGAAAAAAATGAGAGATTTTTACTTGCTTAAGATCATTCAGTTTTCAATTTTTCAAGCTAGAACTCAAACATCTTTTTGTTTAGGTGTTTTCAGTTGTTTTTTTGTTATTTTTTATTCCTACCCAGTATTATTTTCCCAGCCTAAGAAAAAAAAGGAAAGAAAGAGGAGAAAAACTGAGACAGAGAGACAGAAATGAGAGAGAGAGAGAGAGAGAGAGAGAGAGAGAGAAGCATAAATGCATCTGGGTGCTCCAAGGTTTGCTCACTCCCACAAAGCAGCCCCCCATAAACAATAGGTCCATTTGTATTGCAGAAGAACTAAAAGGAAAGTCTTTTGGGTTTCATTCCAGGATGGCTTCTTCTAACATGCTGGGGCGTACTTCTGTTTCTGACTCACAGGGAGGACTGACTCACAAATACCACTTTACCACTTAGCTTTTCATTGAAGGTCTCATGGCCAAGGCCAGGTCAAATGGGAGGTTTCTTGGAGTGAGAGATCGGATGAGCTCATGGTTCAAAGTAGAATGGCTGCAGATGCTTGGGAAAGGAAAACTTTGACAGCTGGGATGTTCGTGACTTAAAAGCAAAACAAAGCTCCTGACTAATCAAGAACTAGGGCAGTGCCTAAACAGAAAACAACATGGCTTGGCTAACCACTAGAGCTCTCTAACTTCATCCCAGATGCAAGTAAGTAATGACCAGGATGACATTATAGAACCACTAATAATCCTGATGCTGACAGTCTACTGTCATTTCTGGCCTTTTTAGTCACCAGAGACCATGTCAAGGCCCAGAGACTCAGCCTTCATGAACTATTAGGAGTTAAAGTCAGAGAACAGATGTGAGGGTAGTGTGAGCAGGAGCCCCAGATTAAACTAGTTTACAACTCATCCGGGTTGCTGCCTCCCTTATGTCATTTTTTGGTGGGGGGAGAGGGTGTACCAGTACTTGTGCTTAAACTGAGGACCTGTACTGTCCCTTAAGGTTTTCACTCAAGACTGGCACTCTTGAGCCACACCTCTACTTCTGGCTTTTGGGTGGTTCGTTTGGAGATAATAAGCTCATAGGCTTTTGGTTTTGTTTTTATTTTTTTTTCCATAAGCTTCTTTCCTGGGCTGGCTTCAACCCAAGATCCTCAGATCTCAACCTCCAGAGTCAATGGGATTACAGGTGTGAGCCACCAGCCCCTGGTTGGCCTCCTTATATTGTCAGACACTCTGACATCAGTAGCAATGTTCAAGGCTAGGCTCTGACTTTTCGTGGGTACAAACTTAGTTTTTTGGGGGGAAGGGGCTCTTTCTTCATGTATAGTGGACATAATCATTCCTGCTTCCTCATGATTATTATGAGAACTGAATGAAAGTGGATCGGCAACATCTAGGACAATGAATGGCATCCAGTATGCATGCAATAAAGGCCGTAAAATCCTTCACTATAGAACCCAAAAGTCCAGCCGCGTGACTCCACAGTGGCTATGTCCTCTGCTATCAATAAGCACATACTGAATATAGTGACTTGAATGTAAATTCTGACTCTCATTTTACTCAGCTCCGAACCCTCCAAAATGCTCTCACCTTTCACTTTAAAGGAACTTCCCTTCTTTTCATGAACCACAGCCACTTCCGAGAACTCTTTAATGAAAGAATTGGATAGAGTGGTACTAAATGCTATTCCAAGCAATTGCTTCCACAGTGAACTCCTGGCATGAGACTGTATTTACTTAGTTCTTGTCATATATAGAATGATTCCGAGGCATACGCTCAGTCCCTGAGAGTATGTTCTTACTGATACTGATTCATGCACATAAAATTGTACTTCTTTGGGAAGGTAAAGGCTTAGAAGGAAGAAGATTTAGGGATTTTTGATTTGTTTTGTTTTTGTGCTTGCACAGGGTTTGAATTCAGGGCTTAGGCACTATCCCTTAGCAGATTTGCTCAAGCCTGGCACTCCACCACAAGTCACTGCTCCACTTTGGGCTTTTTGATGGTTAATTGGAGATAAGAGTCTCTTGGACACCACAATCCTCAGATCTGAATTTCCTCAGTAGCTAGGATTAAAACTGTAAGCCACAGGCACCCAGTAAGGATTTGGTTTTAAATTGTTTAAATGAAAGATGTAAGACCACATGAAAATTTTCTACTTTAAAAAGTCCAACATAACATGATGCTAAACCAATAATTTCTAAACAAATCACACAAATACTCAAATATCTAACTTTACTATTCTACTGTTTGTCTCCAACAAGTTTCATTGGTAAGCTCAACTTCATTTGCTCCCAGTGGAAATTTCTCTTTAAGAAATGAGAGAAGATAGAAGTGGCGCTGTAGCTCAAGTGGTAGAGCGCTAGTCTTGAGCTGAAGAGCTGAGGGACAGCACCCAGGCCCAGAGTTGAAGCCCCACGACCAACCAAAAAGAAAAAAGAAATGAAAGAAGGTAAGCTTGGGATCACTCATCTGTAATACTAAAACTTGGTAGTTTCAGTCAGGATTATCCAGAATTGAGGGTCATCTTGGCCTACAAAGCGAGTTCAAGACCAACCTGAGCTACATAATAAGACCTTAACTCCAAAGAAATAAAAAAGATAAGAAACCCAGAAACTTTCAAATTAAAGTCTGGAAAACTGGTAGACATTGATATTGCTAGAGAATACCACACTAGAAGAAATCTGGACCCATGCCAAAGAAAAATGGTGTTGTAAAATTTGGATATCATCAAGGTGAAACCTTAGGATGAAGACCCATCAATTCAGAGAAACCCAATATCTCCTGTGGCTTTTGTGAAAAGTGGTAACATTCTAGGATCCAGGTGTATTTTCTTTGTGTTACAAAGCAGGCTTCTTCCTCTATACAGATGGGTCAGGCAGGGTTGCCAGCTCTTCTGTTGGTATCCATGTCACCCTTCCCAATGGTGATAACATGAGGACATTCTTTACTTTTCCCTCCATCCAACGAAGACACATCATCAGCCCCCTTACAGACAGAGGGCCATGTGACTTTATCTGAGGAGTGTCATTGTCAGGTGACTGCTTCTAGGAACCGAATTCAGAAACAGTTCCTATGGCTTTTCATCAGCTCCTCCTTCCCATCGCTGAAACATGGCAATCACTACAGTGGCACCTGTGCAGATGGCCATCCTTGTGGTGGACAGCCTAGATCCCTGTGGGTACCACAGCAGACCAGGCCATCTTCTTGATGATACATACAGGCCATCTTCTACATGGTACATAAAAGAACTCCTGTCCCAGCTATTTCCTTGAGTTTTCTCTCACAGCTGAAGGCTATCTTGAGAAAAGGATTCTTCCTCGTAAGTGCTGGCTCTCCAATAAGCCTCTTGCTTGCCCTATAGGTATGTGCAGAGCTCACCTATGATTTATACACTTTTACTTCAATAATCAGCATGTACATCACCAGTTCTCTAAATCCATTCAGTTGCAGACCACTGGCTCAAATTGCGTTACAAAATCGCCTTATGTCACTATGTCATAGACCCCTGTCATGATATCATAACCACCATTTGGCATGGAGATAGCAGCTGGCTAAATGGGAAGCCCTTCCAGCATGCCATACCTGGCTACTTCACCAGCCAATCTGCCTTCCATTTTGTCAAGAGCAGAAAATAACTCCTTGTCTCTAGCCTGGGCTTAAGTGCCTCCTGATTTATTTACATATCTGCATTCAACTAGGAAAGTGCTGTTATTTGCTGTTTATTTATAGATGTCATTTTTTTTGGTTGTGCCAGTGCTTCCTTATAGGTTGTTCACTTTTCCCCCAATGGAGAGGTGTATTTCCAAAGCCCCTCTCCATAATTAGAGTCACTCAACGGAACAAGGCACCGCTGTTTCATACCTGCTCCAGCTGCCATGCTCTCTTCAGAATGAATTGCACTGATGGACCACTTGAGTCACCATTTCTTTAGCAAGTGGCGTACAAAGTGTTATTGCAGTGGCCCCGTGCTCAGGGAAGCCATATCAGGTGTTACACTCCTTGACAGCCCAAGCTCAGAGAGCCTCCTCTATTACATTTTCCGTTAATTACGCCTTTACTTTTCAATAGCTCTGTGTCATAAAAATGTGGCAGGTAGTCGATTCCGATTAGCTTTATCCTGTCAGGTGGTGGCAGACCCCAAATGACATATTAATCAGTGACTGTTGGTTAGGGTATTCCATACAGGAGTATGTTTAAGTAGTGGGGACCGAGGGATAAGGGAGCATTTTTATGGATATATATTTCATTAGAATTCCAATAAAAGGATAGTGTCTACTTGAAATATATATACATGTGTACACACACACACACACACACACACACAGCTACACTGCTGTTCAATTTTTCTTTAGGACAGTTATCCTTAACATCAAGCTATTGAAGAAAAGCACTGTGTAGGTAATTATTTTTTTCCTTCAAACATAAAGCCTTATTAAAATTTCAAGGTACTTAAAAATAATGGTCTTAATCCTTTCTATTGCTTTAGGGACTTCAGATGTTATAATAAGCTGAGTGGATTTTGTCCCATGCCACACCTATGGTTAACAGCAAGCAAGTAAGCCAGGGCTAATGAAATTTCCAGGTGTTCTCAGTGGTGCAGGTGTCAAACAGACATTTTAGAACTCTTATCGTTGACCATCAGTGTGATAGATGGACTGGAGATATTTCCTTCCCTTGTTAGAAGAAGCCAAGCAGTTTATAGATCATCACAGTTTAGTGGGGAACAGAAACCCTCTTGGATGAGAGGAGACTACTTTCCAAGGATCCTATCTGATATGACAAAAGACAACACCAACAGTGGCCTAACCCATCCGTACTTGCATTACATGGTTTAGCAAGACATTTGAAGGTAGCTGGGCTCTGTCAGTCTGGAGAATTCATGGCATTATTAGGACTGCAGTCCTCTTTCATCCTTCTGCTCCTGTAAGTATCTTTCTTAGATTTGTCCTTTCAGTGTCTAAAGATAGTTCTGGATCTCAATTTTTTTTGGGTGGGTCCAGTTGTGGGGCCTGAACTCTGGGCCTGGGCGCTGTTCCTCAGCTCTTCAGCTCAAGGCTAGCGCTCTACCACTTGAGCCACAGCGCCACTTCCGGCTTTTTTCTTTTTGCTTATGTGGTGCTGAGGAATTGAACCCAGGGCCTCGAGCATGCAAGGCAAGCGCTCTACCGCTGAGCCACCTTCCAGCCCCCTGGATCTCAATTTTAACATGGCCTTCTAGGCATCAACAAGCTAAGCTTTTCCCCAGAAGTGCATAGTCAAACTGCATCACATGATCATCCCTAGCCAAATGGCTAGGAAAGCAAGTATCTGAATTGTCCTGTCTCTGAAGTAGAACAGGAGCAAATGAGAAGGAAACTAGGGATGGCAAACTAACAAGGTCTGTAAATACAGTCGAGGGAAGCTGGAATTATCCAGAGTGGCCCTCTCTCCATTTACTTCACCCATGGAAATAAAGCTTTAATATTTCAAGAATACACATTTCAATTCTTCAGCCAGAGAACAGCACAATCATATCCTGATAAAATCTCTCATCGGCTAAACATTCTTAGTGACTCCCTGCTGGTCTCAAAATATAGTATAAATTATTTGCACTTGTTATTACCTCTAGAACTTTCTCACCTATACTACCCTTTATGCTTGACATTGAGCTATTATTTTCAAATGCAATTCATTTCTCTCCGCCCCCCATCTCTATTTGTGTGCCACTAATGGGCCTTGAGCTCAGGACCTGAGTGCTATTCCTTAGCATTTTTCCTATCAAGGCGGGTACTCTACCATGTTATCCACAAGTCCACTTCCAGCATTTGCTTTAAAAAAATAAGTTTGGTTGGGCTGGGAAGGTGGCTCAGTAGAGCGCTTGCTTTGCATGCATGAGGCCCTGGGTTCAATTCCTCAGCACCACATAAGCAAAAAAGAAAAAAGCCGGAAGTGGCGCTGTGGCTCAAGTGGTAGAGCGCTAGCCTTGAGCTGAAGAGCTGAGGGACAGTGCCCAGGCCCAGAGTTCAGGCCCCACGACCGGACCCCCCGCAAAAAAATAAAATAATAAATAAATAAATAAGTTTGGTACTACAAAAAAGAAAAAAATCATTTCTTAGCTTGAACAAGAATTATTTCACAACCCAATGACAATTCCCATTAATCTACCTCTTTCATATGTGTATTACAGAGTCAATTAATATTTCTCTCTCGAAACTAGCAAAATTAGTAAAAAAAAAAAAAAAAAAGAAGGTGAAAACCCAAGATACAATTTTCCTTAATTACAGGAAGTGTCTGGAGAGTCAAGTGTGAACTGGCAATCTACTTGTGTCAGATCTAGTCCTGGGACTTAAAAGTTGACTCAAATTTGAGGTTCTTAAAATATTAATTCATAATTCTGCCAATAACAAATGCCTCCCTTCTTCTTGCATTAGCATGGGAACATGAAAATTAATGTTCTAAAAGATCCTTACAATAACTATTAAAATGTAAAATATAAGAGCAGTAGTCAAGGATTCTTTATCCGCAAACTAAAAACAAATTCTCCTTATTTACCAAACCAACAAATATACCCATGCTTTACACACACATACACACACACATACACACACACACACACACACACACACTTGTACATATCTATACTTCTTGAGGAGCAGCGTGAAGAGAAATATGAAAGATAATATTTTCCACATATTTGTCTCTAAAGTTGAACAGTTGAGGTGATCAGTTCCATTATAGAAGCATTAATATCAAATTGTCAATATTCTAATTCTATAGAGCTATCTGGCAGTGGTTAGAACTATCAGGCTCAGAAGTTGAGAAGAAGTTCCACATCTTTTCTTTATTTTTTTCTCTTTAAAAATGTTGATTGAGGGCTGGGAAGGTGGCTCAGTGGTAGAGCGCTTGCCTTGCATGCTCAAGGCCCTGGGTTCGATTCCTCAGCACCACATAAGCAAAAAGAAAAAGCCGGAAGTGGCGCTGTGGCTCAAGTGGTAGAGCGCTAGCCTTGAGCTGAAGAGCTGAGAGACAGCGCCCAGGTCCAGAGTTCAGGCCCCACAACCGGACCCAAAAAAAAAAAAAATGTTGATTGAGTGCTGGGAAGGTGTCTCAGTGCTTGCCTTGCATGCATGAGGCCCTGGGTTCGTTTCCTCAGCACCACATAAGCAGAAAAAGCCGGAAGTGATACTGTGGCTCAAGTGGTAGAGCACTAGCCTTGAGCTGAAAAGCTGAGGGACAGCACCCAGGCCCAGAGTTGAAGCCCCATGACCAACAAAAATAAAGAAAAAAAAGTTAATTGAGAAAGTGAAAACTGTATTAATGAATGGGAGTGAGAATATTAACAGAAAACTTTTCCTTCTGTTTTCTATTTTTTTTAGTTATAAACATAGATTGCTCTTTATAAAGACTAATAGTAAATGAAAAACATGATAGTTGTTAGGGAGGTTCAAAGGAAAACAGTGCATTTGAATTTTCAGCATTTGCTTTTTAATTGTGAGAAGAGTCTGGTTAATTGGCCACAAGAGTCTCAGAGACTTTTCTAGCTGGGCTGGCTTCAAACCCTGATCCTGAGATCCCAACCTCCTGAATAGCCACCAAGGCCCAGGTTCATTTTTCCCATTTTTTGTGTGCTGCTTTTCACCTGAATCCTATTCTATATGTGTGCCCACACTCATTCACCAGGCCAACCACTTTATTTTTCATTTCTTACTCTTTGCCTAGGAAGCAATTGCTCCCAAGTCCATGCTCATTGCCCACAGCCAATGGCTTAGTGAAGTAGATAAGAATATGTAAACTCCTTTAATTGAAGTCTTGTCTTCACCACTCAACTTCCCTGTGTCTCTTCTCTCTGTTCAGTGAAGATAATGAAGGCATCTCCCTACACTAGATGTGGTTGTTTGCCCAGGCAATGCCTATTCTCTCCCTATAGTGAGAGGCTTTCAGAAAGGCTGAGATCTGAGATCAAGGTTCAAAGCCAGCCTGAGCAGGATCGTCTGTGAGACTCTTATCTCTAATTTACCATCAAAAAGCCAGAAGTGAAACCGTTGCTCAAGTGGTAGTGTTGAGCCAAAAAGCTCAAGGATAGCACATGGGCCTTGATTCTGAGTTCAAGCCTCAATACTGACACACGCACACAAAAAAAGATTGTGATTATGATACCTGAGATTACAACAGTAATCTTGTGACCTTGAAGGAAACCACACACTAACAAACCCACATCTGAACCAAAAGTATTAGGTCCTTAATGGCACTAAATGAATCAAATGAATAAACTAGTCCTACTACTGACCAACTGACTTTTTTTTTTAGATTTTAGAGCAGGGTTTTTTTTAAACAAAAGAAGGAAGGAAGGAAGTTAGGAAGGGAGGAAGGAAGGAAGGAAGGAAGGAAAGAAGGAAGAAAGGGAGGGAGGGAGGGAGGGAAGGAAGATGAGAGGGAAGGAAGAGAGAGAAGAAAGAACTTCAAACAGTACACAAAAAAGAGAAAAACCCTCTTGTTTCTGTTTATTGGAGTTGATTTCAATAATCATCATTTTATATAATCAGCACACTACTATTAGCTATTGTGATCCTCTGTTAAGAATATCCTAGATACCAGGCACTGGTGGCTCACACCTGTAATCCTAGCTACTCAGGAGGCTGAGATCTGAGGACCACGGCTCAAAGCCAGCCCAGGCAGGAAAGTCCTTGAGACTCTTATCTCCAATAAACCATGAAAACCAGAAGTGGCACTATGGCTCAAGCGGTAGGGTGCTGGCTTTGAGCTGAAGAGTACCGACAAAAATATATATATATATATATATATATATATATTTATATATATATATATCAGGCATATTCTAGCTATTACAAATGAGGGAAACCATGCAGCTTGTATTTCTTTGGGTCTAGCTTGCTTTGCTTGATATAATTTTTTTCCAAGTCTTTCTATTTCCTTACAAATGGGGCAATGTCATTCTTTCTTATAGAGGCATAGAACTCCATTATCAGGTGTGTGTGTGTGTGTGTGTGTGTGTGTGTGTGTGTGTGTGTGTGTGTGTATTATGTTTTCTTGGTCCATTCTCTACTGGTGTGCATCTGGGTTGGTTCCATTTCTTAGCTATGGTAAATAATTCCCTTACATCTCTTGAGTATCCTGAACCACATATTTAATAAAGGGATGGAATGGAGTGGGCACTAATGCATGGTGCTGGGAGGGAAGAATTTCTCACAGCACCTTTGTCAAATGTCACTGGCTCATTTCTTTAATGGCCAGAGATGTTGAGCATTTCTTCGTGTATATATTGGCCATTCTTACTTCTGAGAAATCTCCTTTTAAGCCGTTAGCCCACTTATCAATGGGGTGGTTATTTCTTTGAGGATTTGTTTTTGAGGAGTTTAATTTTTGTGCCCTAAGTTATTTTAGCTCTGAGGCCCTTGTCTGTTGTATAGCTGATGAAGATCTCCCAACCTGTGGGTTTTCCATTTATCTTGCTAGCTTTGTCCTTGGTCATGCAGAAACTGAAACTTTATGCAATCCCATTTATCCAGCCTTTCTTTGATTTGTTGTATTTCTGGCTCTTCTTTTTTAGCATTATCACTGTATTTATAATTCTTTTTTTAAAATAAGTTCTTTATTGTGAGAATACTGTACAGAGGAGGGGGTTACAGTTACATGAGCAAGGTAATGACTACATTTCTTAACAAGCCTACCATCCTTTCTCTCCCATCTCCACAACTACACTCTCCCCCCACCCTCCCCAACCCACCTAAATTGTAAAGTTCATTTTTTGACATAGCATATTTTACAACTCATTGTTGCAATGGGTCAACCTGTATCCCTGTTTAAACAATTTGTTTTTTTCCCTTCCCTTCCCCCTGGCTCTTTATATAGGAAGTTTTGTCCTATGCCAAGGAGACCTAATGTTTCCCCTATCCCTTCCTGTAATATTTTCAGGTATGTGATCTTACATTGAGGTTTTTTTTTAAATCTATTTGGAGTTCATTTTGGTGCAGGGCAATATATGAGGATCCACCTTCAGTTTTCTTTTCTTTTTTTTTTCAATTTTTTTATTGTGAAAATACCATACAGAGGGGTTACAATTATATGAGCAAGGTAATGAGCACATTTCTTTTTTTTTTTTTTTTGGTCCAGTTGTGGGGCCTGAACTCTGGGCCTGGACCCTATCCCTCAGCTCTTCAGCTCAAGGCTAGCGCTCTACCACTTGAGCCACAGCACCACTTCCAGCTTTTTTCTTTTTGCTTATGTGATGCTGAGGAATCGAACCCAGGGCCTCAGGCATGCAAGGCAAGCGCTCTACCACTGAGCCACCTTCCCAGCCCTGTGAGTACATTTCTTACCAAGCATTGCTTCCTCCTCCTTTGTTTCCCCTTCCTATCCCTTCTCATCTCCCCCACCCCCACCCCCTGCCAAAGTTGTAAAGTTCATTTTCTGACATAACATCTTGTACATCTCATTGTTGCAATGGGCCCACCTGTATCCCAATTTGCTTTTTCCCTTCCCCTCCCCAAATCATACCAACATCAAATACAGTGAAAACAGGGGTTATACCGTGGGGGAGGGATATACAAAGCAACAAGAAAAATCATCTTATGAATATGTTAGAAACAATAGCAAGAAAGAAAAACCATTTGAGTCCTCATCTTGGGGTTTGTTTCGCCTAATATCAACTTATCTGACCGTTTCTCCTTGTCTCAGACATATACTAGTTATGGCAAATAAGGGAAACCATGGGACCTATGTTTCTGAAGTAAGCCAGCTTCAGTTTTCTACATGGGTATAGCTAATTCTACCAGTGCCATTTGTTGAATAGGCTGTCTTTCTTCCATCCTGTGTTTTTGGTTCCCTTATCAAAGATTAGGTGGCCATAGGTCTGTGGATTCATTTCTGGGTCTTCAGTTCTTTTCCACTGGTATTGACCAAACTTTAAACACAATTTTACAAAAGACAGTGCACTACTTTATTATTTCTAGCTAATTTTTGTTCAGTTGTAGGTATGAAAAGTATCTTGGTAACATGCCCTTTATGAGGACTGAATGAAACATGTAAGATCCAGCACAAAAGAAAGTCTGGCTACATGATGTCAACCATTATCAACCCAGAAACTTCCAGATCAGTGATGAGATTGTTCTCATTGCAGCTCAGGCCAGTGCAGATAATTATGGAGGATAAATTCCTCAAGGGAATCATAAAATGCTTTGATTTCTGTCATTGTCCAACCCAATGCCAAGGACTATGAAGAACAATCAGAATACATTTTTTATAATAACATAGCAACTCTATGTCTGTCAGAAGGTACCAGAATGCCTCCAATCAGGTCTACTTGTTTAAAAAAAATTAAGAAACTCAAATCAGATACTTGAAAACTGGCAATCTTAACTAGCTGCATGTGGTCACCATGAATGGCCCAGTTTTCTAAACTGTTTAATTTATATGAGGGATATTAATTTACATTTGTCTCCTTCACTCATCACTATTCCTTTATTACCAAGCTTTCTTACTGTGGGCTATAAATTCCTCCAGACCGTATGGACCACATAACTTTCTCAAATACCTAATTAACAAGGAATTTTTTTCCTAAACAGTAATTATAACAAAAAATATGGTACATTAAGCTTAATTTTCAATTTAATGCTTGAAGGTGCATAGGAAATGTAGCTTCATGGCTTTAAGATGGGGAAAGCTGCCATGTATATGCTCCATTCTCAAGAGCAGGTCTGGGAAACAGATGTTCGTAGATGCAAAGGAGAGATGAGGATAATGAAAACTATATATGAAATGATATCAATGATTAAAGGCCAGGATGTAGTTCATGCTCATTAATAGATGGAGTGAAAGGCATAGGAACAGGAAATCTCAAAGTTATCAAAGAACATGAAAGACACTCCGTTTTTGGCTCAGGCAACTTGCCTTCCTCCTAGTTTCCTCACACATATCTTTCTTCTTCCTTCATGCAGTCCAGCATCCACTGGATTATGCTCTGAAGAAAGCTCTCTCTACAAGCAGAAAAGAACACGGAGTACAATGAAAAATTTGGTGTTAATACCTATATGGCCCTTGTATTTTTATAAGGCTGTTTCATGAAGTTATACAAGAGATTTAGAACTGATCCAAAAATCACATATTACCATATAAATATAAATCAACACACATATATGTATCACATATATAAATCACACACACATGCATATACCTCATGCATAGGTTCAGTTCTTACTCTTCCAAACCACTAATGAAGTTTTTTTAATGTGTATGAGCAGAGATGCATATCACCCACCTTTGGAGGGAATTTTATATCCATCAGTACATAAAAGTGTCTGATGAGAGATGGTTGTGTATAAGTGTAAAAGTGTCTAAGATAGTGTGAAGAAATTGCAATCAGTAGCCCCAAACTGACTCATGGACCTCTTGGGACTCTTTACAAAGCCCATCTTAAACAAACTCAAGAAAAAAAAAACCCACAACAACAAAAATGGAATATCAGCTGTTTGCATGCCTATAATCCCAGAACTTGGAAAGTGAAGGCAGAGGATCCAGATTCATGAAAATAAACTATCTATAAAAATCTATCTGGATGTATTTGCATTTAGACACAGACACAGATAGCTTAGCATCCTGCTTAGGTCAATTTCTCCCATTTTGACTCTAAGAGACAAAAGTAAGCACTTTGGGCTATCTCCTATCAATGCTGACTAAACATCTGTATCTACAGAAAAATTCAACATGTTCACTTTGCTCTCTAATTGCCTCTAGCACCTTGGTTTTGACTTGAAATGCCTTGACTAGAACCAAACAGCAATGATTTAATTAAGTGATTTACTTGTAACAAAATTAGAATTGGTGTCTTCATGGTAGGCATGTCACTGCCTGTCTTCCCGCAGAAGTTCCACACAAGGACACATTCACAGCCCTCTATCAAGTGTCTTGTGCAGTGTTCACATGGAATAAATACGTGAACAAATATTAGTTTGATTGAACGAGAGGGGATTAAAAATATAGGTATCAATGTAAAATCATCCCCCACCTCCATTATATATGATCTCCTGGTGTCCCTCCAGCACTGGAATTGAGGTCCATCATTAAGCAATGAGTGTTCACACTGACACAGCTTTTAAAATGAGTTCATAAAGTATCTGAGGAAAAAGCAAAATTTTGCAATTGTACACATTTACACCTCTCCTATTAACCTTTACTCCTAAAATTAATGCTACGTTTTATATCCTTTTTTTTTTCCTTTTGAACCATGAAAAGACACTAGCTGAGTAAGGTGGAGAGAGTTTGGGTTAGAAAACTGGTAAAAATAAATAAATAAAGTAGAATAAGCCACCACACTGCATTCTTTATTTTGCTTTGTTGTAAAGATGCTGTACAGAGGGATTACAGTTACATGAGTAAGGTACTATTACAGTTCTTGTTGAGCATTTTTAACCCCTCCTTTTTTTGCCTCCTATTATCCCTTCCCTCCCCGAACTTCCCTACTCCTCCTTTCCTCCAAAGTTGTAAAGTTCATTTGCAACATTATGTCTTGTGAGTCATTTGTTGTAATGGGTCATCCTGTGTTCTTGTTTCAGCATTTTGTTATTCCTCTTCCCCTCCCCAAATTAGATCAATTATATACAAGTTGCAGGGCACCAAAATCAAGTACAGTGACAACAGGGAATATACCATAGGGGGAAGAACTTATAAAAGAAACAAAAAATCACATTAAAAACAAAAAACCTCTTGTGTTCATATCTTGGGGTTCATTTCACTTAGCCTCATATGTATACAGATTTTGAGCTTTTCTGCTCATCTGAGAAGATTATCCTACACGTATACTAATTATTGCAAGTAAGGGAAACCATGGGACCTATATTTCTTTGGGTCTTCACTTAATATGATTTGTTAGAAATATGATTTGTTGAGAAAAAGTACATTGCATTTTAATTGTGGGTGGTGATATACTGCTGGTCTGATTTGAACTCAGGAGAGGTAAGAATAAAAGTGTATTCCAGCCAGTCACAAGTGGCTACCACACTTAAATCCTGGCAACTCAGGAGGTTGAAACCTAGAGGATCTTTGTTCGAAGCCAACCCAGACAGAGAAAAGGTCTGTGTGACTCCATCTCTAGTTAACCAGCAAAAAGCTGGACTAGAGGTGCGGCTCAAATGACAGAGCAAATGAGCTGTGAGCAAACAAGGTGAACAAGGGTATGTAGCCCCTGTGTTTAAGCATTGACACCAGAAGAAAAAAGAAAGAGAGCAAGAGAGAAAGGAAAGAGAGAAAGAAAGGCAGAAAGAAATAAGAAAAGAAAGCAAGCAAGAGAGAAAGAAAGAAGAAAGAGGAAGAAAGAGAGAAAGGGAGAGAGAGGGAGAGGAAGGGAGGGAAGGACAGAAAGAGAGAGAGAGAGAAAGATCCATCTAGCTAAGCTTTTCCAGAGGAAAAGTACATTCTGAGAAAATATGGCAATAGTCATAGGTATTCTTTCATATTTTATTTTAGCATTCTAAGATTATAACAACTGCCCAAGTGTGCTGCCGAGAGCTCTCAAAACATCAAAATTACAAAAAAGCAAGCCATTCCTCTCTGCCCAGCCATGTCTGGTCTTCACTGAAGGAAGTTACTGCCACCCTGGAGCCTGGAATTGGGGAGCTGACAATGAACCAACTCGGCCAGGCGCCACACGTTGGTGAGCCTGCAGCTGGCAACATTGGACTGTGGAATTGTTTCCTATACCACATGTCTTTCTCCAGCACTAATACTATCATTTAAGAAATGAGAGCCAGAGCTGAGCCAAAGTCAGGTTGGGTATGCCATAAATAACCTCATGTTCAAGGCAATTTATGCAGCTGCCTGGAGAGCCAGGCAGGAGACTGGCACACACACTGTGTGCGCATGGCCCAGTGGGGAGCCTTTTGCACAAAGAATGTGGCTGTTGGCACAACTTTGTTCTCTACCTGGACCAGCTTGAATCTCTGTCACTTTGCCAGGAAACCTAGCAGACCTTTGGGAACCCTCTAAGAAGAAAAAAAAAAGCCATATATTTCATGTGACTTGTGAATAGAAAGATGGATGCTGTCTGCAAACCATTTCTCTGCCAGATTAGGCATAAGACTAGCATAATGGGAATTTAGATTATACAGAAAGACCCTTTCACAGACCTCACTTCGTAATAGCTAACAATAACGAGAGCTTCTAGTATTGAGTGCCTACAATTGGCCAAGAAGTATGCTGGCTTTGATTTACAGTCTACAGATCTACAGTCATTCCTCAGTGTCCAAGAGGATTGGTGCCTGGATCCCCTCAGATACCAAAATCCTAGAATGCTCAAGGCCTTCATATAAAATGATGATGTATTTGTATCTAACCCACAATGCCCTCCTCTATTGACATCATCATTAGATTATTTACAATAGCCAAATAAAATGCAAATGCTACTAAATGGTTGTTTTACAGCATTGTTTATAGAATAATGACTTAAAAAATCTCTGTTGAGGTTTTTTGTTTAGTTTAGTTTAGTTTTTTTGTGCTAGTCCTGGGGCTTAAACTCAGGGCCTGGGTGCCGTCCCAGAGGAGTTTTTGCTCAAGGCTAGCACTTTGCCACTTGAGCCACAGCTCCACTTCCATGTTTTGCTGGTTACTTAGAGATAAAAATCGCACAAACTTTCCTGCAGAGGCTGGCTTCAAACCATATTCCTTAGATCTCAATTTATGAGAAGCTAGGATTACAAGGGTGAACCACTGACACCAGTTTGGGTTGTTTTTTGATACATGGTTGGTTGATCTGCAGATTCAGAACCTTTGAACAGAGAGCTCATTATTATTATTATTATTATTATTTCTTATCTGTATCACTATCACAGAAGATGTATGTGTATGTATATCACTATTTTATAAATAAGGATGATGTTTAGAGAAAGAAGTGACATGACTGATTTGAGGCTGGATGACTCAGAGACCTGCTCTTTTGCCTCCTCAGACCAGAATTTTCTGCTTGAGGCACATTGTCTTCAGCCCTGCTCTGGTTCCAGCCACGTGAACTAAGACATTGTGAGGATATCTGCACAGCAAACTTCTGGCCAGACCAAATGCACAGAATCTCAACATACAAGGCACCTTTTCCTCTACCCAGGCCGACTTCCTTCCCCACTAGGAAACTCTCTTCCCACAACTTTGCTGGCTGGAGTTTGGCTTCCAGGACGAACTTTCAAACCAGGTGGACGACTTGGAACACAACAGCCCCTCATGAATCCCAGTTCGCCCTGGCTCAGGATGGAGGGCTCTGCTAACAAATGGTTCAAATTACAGGGAATTTGAATGTGTTCCCTTGTCTTGGACAGAGCCGAAGCAATTATGAAATAACCCCGTTTTAAAAGTGTGTTGTCCATATGCCTCTGCAGCTGAGTCTTTTCACGAATAACAGACGGCTGGCCATTTGATGCAGAGTCACACCCCGCATGTGAAGAGGATGGACATGATCTGGGAAGGGATTCCAAAGTAAAATGGGAGCCATGGCATTAAAATGTCAAGCTATTCAAACCTGGACTGTCGGGGTGGGGATGGGGCAGAGCTAGTATTATTTCAAAAAGAAACAACAGCTGTTTAATGATACTCTAGGAATTAGAAGAAGCTCATAATTTGTCAAGATGGCCCAAATGTTGTGACATAGTAAATGTGAGCATCAAAACATGCTCAAATATGAATTCCTCACAGCTTATTCATTTCAGTTTTTAAAAAAGGAATATTTGGGGCTTTTTGTTGTTTTTAATTCAAGAATTTTCCTCTCTCTCTTCTCTCTCCCTCTCCCTCTCCCTCTCTCCCTCTCCCTATTTCTTCTTCTCTCTTTCCATTCCTCCTCCCTCCCCCTCTCTTCCTCCTTCCTCCTCTCTCCCTCCCCCCTCTTTCTGTGCCCCAGTATTAGGACTTGAATTCCACAGCACTGGGTGTGTTCATTAGCTTTTTCACTCAAGGATGGCGCTCTACCACTTGAATCACAGCTCTACGTCGGCCTTTTTGTTACTGGTTACTTGGAAATGAAAGTTTCACAGACTTTCATGCCAAGGCTGGTCTCAAACTGTGATTTTTAAATCTCAGCCTCCTCAGTAACTAAGATGATATGGCATCAGCACCCAGCTGAATTTTTTGTTCTTGAAATCCATCTAGGTATTCTTCCTCCTGCTTGCATTCTAAGTGACCACATTCAGCTGTGTAGAGAAGGGACAGGTCTCTCTAAAAATAAATACATAAAATCTCCTGGTCTGGTCTCGAAGTGCAGAATGGTTAGCATAACACATTACAAATCTCATGATAAAAGAACACTAAGTCTAACAGGCAAAATTGCATCCGTGCCCTGAGAAATATTTCTTAAAATTAAAACTGCATGTTAGCACATGAGTTGATCTGACTGTTTGAACAATTTTACAGTGTTATTAAGGCCCAAAGCCATGATGATGAAGTCTGCTAGAATGAACAAAGAGAAATGTCCCATAGATATCCATGGAGAACTTTATTTCCCTCTGGCTATCTTCCTCAGCTCCCCACAGCTGCATTTACTGATCCCCTAACCCTGAAAACTCAGCTTCCTTTGTCCTGCCTTCACTCAGGGTCTAGAGCAATTAGTGTCCAAGAGGGGAATTAAACTAATAGTCTTGGCCACTTCCTTTCATTCTTTCCTCAATCAAGGCCAATTCTATGGAACATAATATGGTTATTTCTTCCTTTTTACACTGATCACAGTTTTAATATCCCAGCACAATCACCCATGGCAGTTGAGTATCCACGTTTCCCCAGGCCATAGCTGGTGATGGATGCTGAGATTCACTCCAGGGATCTTTTTTCAAGATGGAAGAAACTTAGCAGGCTGAAGATAGCCCTCAGTTGTTTATCATCTTTGATAGTCACATCTATTGGAATGATTACTTGGTCCAAAATCACACTTGCTTCCAGCACCAGTCAGCAGCCAAAGACTCATTAATCTGGAGGAATGACAAAAGAATAAAGGCCCAAAGCCCTCACCCTTCAAAAGTAAGGACAATGCTGAGGGAGTCCTCTATGGGTTCAGCAAGGGCTTTTGTTGGGGAACGTTTTGATTTGAATGTGTTGCTCCAAAATTCACATCTTCAAATCATAATCCCTAAAGTGATAGCTTTAGGTGCCTTTAAGAGGAGACTAGATAGGTTAGGATGGAGCCTCTGTCAATAGGATTACAGAAGAGATACAAGAGTGTAAGCCAATTGCTTCCACCAAATGAGAACACAATGAGAAGGTACCAATGTAACCTGAAACTAGGCTCTCATCTAATAATTCCGGCTTGGATTTGAAGACTCTAGAGCAATTTTTTTGTATAGTTTTCTTGTTGTGGCAGGTTGTGCCACACCTTGACTAGATGCTTAGGGAAATAGTAAATCAAACCTTTGTATGTATCTACAATGATGTTTCCAGAGATCAATGTGGAGCTGATGATTCTGACCTAATGAACAGTTCAGTCCCTAATGGATTCATAATTTGATGGCATTATTGATAGATAGTAAAAAAAAAAAATAGGAAGTGGGGCCTAATGCTGGGATTACAGACATGTGCTACAGAGCCCAGCTTTCTGGTGATAGCTATAGATACAAAAAAAAAAATCACACATGAATTACTTAGAGACTATATAAAATCGGCTACCCAAATAAAGATAGGAGCCCTCCCATTGACAGATATTCAGTTTAAAAGATATTAGTTTAGCTAATTACAAACTCCAAATAAAATAGTAATCTGCTATAATCAAAGGAAAGACACAACAAAGCAAACAAGATCATCAACCACATTAAAATAAATACAGTGTTCCAGTCAAAAGCTATAACCTCACTGTTTTATTTATGGCTACCTATGTCAAAATGTCTGTTCCGTTTCAAGAGGAGCATTAGCATCCATCAATAGGAGATTGGTGAAATAAATTATAGTAATCCACACAATGAAAACCAGGTAGCTATTAAAATGATGATGCATAAGTACATTTATTGACGTGAAGAGACAGGTTATTTAATGAAGAAAAAACAGGCTCTAGAAGAGCCCATATAATACCATCCGGTGTGTAGAAAATTATATCTATCTGTTTTAATATTTCAAAATGATTATTTCTAAACTTAAAATGCCAGAGACAGGAATTGTTCAGTCTGTTGGGAAAGATGAGGGAGAAGAAAAATTATACCCAGATACAATCCTCATGAACTTCCAAGTTTCACTCCACCTAGCCAAGAGGCAGCAAACTCAAAGCCATTTCCAACTCATTGTTATACAAGCCAGTCATCCCCTTGTGCACTGAAATACTTAGGTTAATAAGATACTGTGCCTTTCAGAGTCTAGAATCAAGTGGAAGACAAAGACAGTGTATTCATTTTAGATTCCTTCTTAACAAGTTATCACCAACTTGGAGGCTTCCAACAGCAAAAACTTATTCCATATCATAATTATGGAGACCAGAATCTCTCTCTCCATCAAGAGTCAAGCAAGGCCATGTTCTATGCTGAGGCTCTAGGGGAGATCCTCTCCACGGTGATGGGGGGCTATGGACATGGCATGATACTCCTCCGCTTGCTGCACATTCCTGCATCTTCCATTTCCACAAGAGCCTGTCTTCTCTATCCACCTCAAATCTCCTCTTGCTTTTCTCCTTATAAAGAGACACTTGCTCATTAGACTTAGGTTATAGTTAAATAATCCAGGTTGATGTCACTTCAAGATTCTTATTCCATCAGCAATGACCCTTCTTCCAAGGAAAACTTACATTCATTCACAGGTGTGGGAGGACAGAGTGTTTTTGGAAGACATCATTTCATCCACTCTAACTGGCTAAGCAAATAATTAAGATGAGGTAGCATGTGGTCTTTCCTAAGGTATGTGCCAGGAGGTGTAGGAGGAGACTCCGGTTGAAAAGTAGAACATCTGGCACTCCTGTGTCAGGATTCTACTGTCTGCTCATGTGTGTGGCTCCTTCTAAACCCTGTACTCAGAGTCGAAGTGCTAGAACCACTCAAGGAGAAGATATTGATTCATGAAGGGAAAACATTTTGTTACATATAAAGCATAGTTCCACATACAATGCACAAATAGTTATGAAATGTTTCTTTGATATGAGGGTTTTTTAATATATTTTTTCATTGTAAAGATCATGTACAGTGGGGTTACAGTTACATGAGTAAGGTAAATGTGAGGTTTTTACAATGGAGAGTTGATTAGGAAGAAGGAAACGATAATTTTTAAAATTGTTGAGGAACAAGTAAACAATGTCAGAACCAACAGCCGTGTCATATCATAAAGGGGTAGGCAAAGCACTCAGTAACTACTATATTTAGTCATGGAATAAATGAATGAAACATCAGGAAAGCAAAGTGAGCCCCCATACTAAGGAGAGCATTCTAACTAGTAGAGGAGTAATTGTGAACTGGATCTGCCCTGCAGGTGCTGAACACTTCATCCTCCAATCATATTCAGACAGAGGCAAAAGAAGGATTTTTGTGAGAAGTATGAGTTTGGGCTACACAAATTTCACAAAGCCGTAAGAGACCTTGGCTATTGGTTCAGATAAATGCGCAAGTCTAAATGTCTCTCTGTGATTGTGTGCAGCCCTCACTATCATTTAGAATTGCAAACTAATGAAACTTGGCACCGTGGCCTTCAATCTGCTCTTCAGCCTGGAGACAATCTCATCATCTGTGTTTCCTTTTTAGTGTTCCCTTTCACTGTCTTGTTTTGCAAAGACCCTAAGAAAACTAAAAATAAAATGATTTATCTATCAAACAGTGTGAACCTTCTCTAACTTACTCTGAGACTTTCAATCTGTCATGGATATCATTTCTTGTTTGTAAAACTACCAAATGCTATGGGATTTTTGGTGTCATTAAAAAAAGAAATGGCCCGACCAATTAAGCATGGTAAATATGCAAAACAGGGGCACCCATCTAGGGCACATGCCAGAGGACTGGATTTTTTGAAATTAAGTGTTTTATTTATCCAGAAAATAATTTAACCCTCATCACAATCGTCTAGAAATTGGATAAAATGATGAGATAATTAACGCAAGGGTCTATAAATTGGAGTCAGTTGGAGCAGCTGGTGTTTCATAGCCAATGTGTGAGATTTGTGATACCAAGGAAACCTTCAAAACAGGAAATATCACACTCAACTGAGAGGCTGTGGTGAGTTCGGACTTTTCGATTTTGCCCAATGATTTGCAGATGTCTTCAGAAACCCATGGCCAAGCAAGGGCAACTTGGGCCATGCTTCCCTTTCAGTGGCCCTAAGACCCCCCGGACTTACTCAGCTGCTGCCAAGATGGAGGAACTTGGGGAAAAGGTGTTTTGAATTATTTTGTTCTTAAGAGAAAACAGCTCCAGAAAAACCATCTATTTAAAAAGCACTTAAGCATCTATTCATACTGAATGGGTTTGGTTTGATGTTTGCTCCGCTGGACAGAGTCACATGGCAGGTCACAGCCATAGCTGTGAGCCCTTTTCTTGGGTTAACATCAGGACAATTTATGCCTCTCTGTCCTATTAACACCATAAGGTGCCAAGGCTATTAATTGTCATATTATGGCAGGGAGAGCTACAGTTTTATCATTAGCAAGAGGACACCCCCTTCCAGGACTCCACCTGGATGTTAAGTTTCTCAGGGGGCTTTTCTCCAATGGGTGGGGGAAAGGTGGCCCTAAAAAAATCTCACTAAATTCCAGCAAGTCTACAGAAAGAGAGAGAGAAAGAGAGAGGGGGGATAAATATTAAACAAGTTGGCAGCAGATCCCAAATCCTACCACTCAGATTTTTATGAATGTTTAAAATTTGAATGTGGGTTTGTTTTCTAAATGCAGGAGATGGGCACAGAGCCAGCCTAAAAGGAACAGCCCCAATTCAAAGCCTTGTCTCCCCAGTATCACCTCTACTCTAGCTAGAAGGCCAACATAAGGAGAAATGCTAGAAACTTCTGGAAATACAATCACAAGCACACCCTCCACTCTAGCCAGTGACTAAGTACCAGTACAACTGTAACCACATCTATAGGGAAGAAACAGAAAATTACATGAGAAAAAAAGACCATCAGTTTTTCGGCCTGGTAGACGTGAAGTTGCATATTCATCTATCAGAGTGGCTAGAACCACCAAGATCTTCCTGCAAGTGGACATTGTCACAAGCAAGGGTCCAGCACTGTGACAGAGGTACTTGTGTCCCTCCTCACAGCAGGAGAACACATAGGACATTCCTCTTAGGAAGGGAAGGGTAAGTTATGGACATCCCTCTGGTCTCCCCACAAGAATACTTTCATATAGCTTTCCTAAAAGATCCCCTCTGCCATACAGGTGTTTATTATGACATCCAAGACCCATAAATGGAGCTTTCCGAAGGGTAACCCTTCGCACTGGATCATACCAGGAGCTTGTGAGAATTTCAGAGTTCTAAGCCTCTCCCTAAACATGAACCAGAACTCTGGTGGTGATCTATACTCAACCCCCACACCCCCACCCACCACTCCATGATTACTTTCAGTAAGGATGGCAAACTGGGGCCTCCTGACAGTGTATGTCCATACCTTTAAATGGACCCTGCCTAAAGCATGAAAGAATAATGCAGGTAATAGGAACTCACCAAATACTTTTTTTTTTTTTTTTTGCCAGTTGTGGGGCCTGAACTCTGGGCCTGGGCGCTGTCCCTCAGCTCTTTGGAATGAGCATTCCAAAGTCTTTAACAGTCACATGGAAAAGAAGAAAAGCTAAACAGAGTTGGCCACACCTTAAAGGTACACAGCCGGTATTTGCTCATTCACACATCTGGTTTGACAAGGCTGATCTATTGCCAAAGGTATCAGAAACTTTGAGAGTAAGAGCTGTCCCTCACCCAAAATGACCGTTGTGATGTAGTCATTACCCTTTTGTGCATGAAAAGGCCTCTATTGCTCTGTTTCCCAAGGTTCTTCTTGGGATCCATCACAGGCATGAGGTATAATGGAAATCAAATTTATCAATTGGATGTTACTGGGCGGGGGGGGGGGGGGGGGGACAAAGAGGCCAAAAGCAAATGAAGTCTTCAAGTTTAGATAAAATAAGAGTTGGGAAAGGTTTTCATCCCCATAAAGCAGCTGAACCCCACACCTCAGGGTTCATTTGACCCAGCAGAAGAACACTGATGAAAATGTATAGGAAACCCTAGAAGCAAATAGGAGATAGGCCCCCATGTGGGATGGGGTTGAAGTCTTTAACTTAGGTACTGTACTTCAAAACAGTTATTTTTTATATTTGGATCTTTCAGCTATTAATTCTGATGGATTATGAGAATAGAAGCTAAATGTAATAAGAGATCTGAACAAAAGCAGACATTTGGGGTTTTTTGTGAAAAAGGAAATGGAATGTAAAATAACCCATTGAACCCCAAAATAAGTGGTAGAGAAGCCATCTTATCTGCCAAAATTTAAGCCTCACAAGAAATTTCCACTCTGTGTTATGATTCTTTTTCTCTGAAGAGGTTTAAAAGCTCTTTCAATCAAATTTTGAGAACCTAGGTTTACAGAAGTTAAAAGTTGGAAGACTGTTCTTGTCTCCAGGGTTGTTCAGTAAAACATGGGCCATGGTAAATAGAAAAAGAAAAGGAAGTAATGATCCCTCTCAGGGGACTAGGTTGTACAAGTAACAGAAATGCCAAATCATGGGAGAATTGGGAAGGTAAAGATAAACAAGAAATACTATCAATAAAGCCAGGCACCAGTGGCTTACGCCTATAGTCCCAGCTGCGCAGAAAGCTAAAAGCTGAGGATCATAGTTCAAAGACAACCCAAACAAGAAAGTTTGGGAGACTCTTATCACAACAAGCTGTCAAAAAGCCTGCAGTGGAGCTGTAGCTCAAGGGGTAAAGTGCCAGCCTTGAGTGAAAAAGCTAAGGGACACCTGCAGTTCAAGCCCCAGTACCATCTCACACACACACACACACACACACACACACACACACACACACAAACTATTAATAAAAAGTCCTAACATAAACTATATAGCAGTAAATAGATTTTATATTAACAAACTTTTGATTCATTACCAATCTCCATCAAATGCCTACTATGTATAATGAACATGGCTATCTTAGAAATGAGTAGTAGGTCTATATATTACATTTCCTTTTTGCTAGAGCAGCCCATAGTGTTTTACTACAATGTATAAATCAGGTCATCAAGTCACTGTGAGCTACGTGACAAAATGCAGAATCATGGGCTTGAAGTATTTCTTGCAGTCAAAATTTATAACTCTGGAGTAAGGCTAATGCATAGCATGCCGAGCGAAATAAGCCTTGCTTACTAGGTTCTTCCTACTCTGAGTTTTAGAATTAGTCAGATAAAATCTACTAAACATAGTATTTGTATGTTTATCCGCCTACATCTACCTATGACATTCTTTAATTTGGGACTGCATAGAGACAGCAAGGGGGTATATAAGAAGAACTAAACAAGTTTAATAAAGACAAATTGTCCACAGCAGAGAAATATGGCCTAAGATAAGTCTGATGGCAGATATTCTAGCTCCTTGACTCATTGGCATGTCCACAGCATTTAACATCCTGGCATAGGCAAGACAGATATTCAGTGAATATTTGATATATGATATCACCCACTGGAAAGTTACAAATGGCTAATATCCTACCATTGGGCATGGAGCATGAATTCTCAACAGACTTGATCTGTTGAATCAGCTGTGCCAGGGCTAAGAAGACAGTCCATGTGACTAAAAGACAGGCTATAGAGGGACTGAACATATATATATATCAAGGATAACGGGAGACAAGAGACAGGCGTCGCACTGTTGGGAAGAAAAAGAACTACAAACATGAGAAGAAGGTTGTTTAGAATAAAGTTGGTAGTGTTGGAATTGTATGTGTTCACATGGTTTGTAAGGTAGAGGACAAATAGAAGATGGGTAGATAAATGTTAGATAGATAACAGATGATAGATGATAGATGGATGGATAGGTAAATAGATGGATAGATAGATACATAGATACATAGATAGATAGAGATGAGACAACAGAATGGTGAGAAAAAGGACAAGGGGGAACCAATGCAACAGTGATATACACAAGGCAATATGTTTGAAATGATCTGTACAACTTGCTGGGAGAAGGGGGTTGGTGGGGAAGTAGGAGAAAAATGAGAGAAGGGATAACAAGTTTGACAGCAGTTACATAAACAACTGTCAAGTTACTTATGTAAGTTACATAAGTAACTTACTTATATAAGTTACATAAGTAACCCCTCTGTACATCAACTTGACAATAAAAAAGATAAAAAAGATATGGCAGATAGATGGTAGATGTGTGTGTGTGTTAGTACTTACTGAAAGGATAAAAATGCAGTGATTCCTCAGTAATCATGAACACACCTAGGATTTACATCTTTCTTATTAAATTCTAATCTCTACTATTAGCCATCAAGCCCTGGAAGAAATGAGCACATATAAGATGAGTCTGGAACATCATTTTGTATCCAAACAAAGAAAAGTACTTGAAGAATGACAGAGACATTCCAAAAGGGCACAAGAACCACCCTGAAGGGACTCACGAATGTCCAAGGGAGGAAAAATGTTAGCACTACAAGGAACAATGTTAGTACATGATTATAAACCAACAAATAAATAGGAGGGTATGATTTCATGATGACATATATAAAAAGAATAACAATTAAGATGGCATCAGAAGGCAAAGAAGCTGACTCAATGGAGCAATGAAGCATGATCATTTGAGACAAGGACTTTTTTTTGGTTAAGATAATCTTATCATGTTTGAGGAGCAGAGAGAAAATAAGCATGGCTGAAATGTGCATAGTGCATAGAGAGAATGATCTGAGAAAAATGGAGAAGCTGACAGGGTCTATACAAAATAGAACTATGTAGTGAGACAATTATAAGTACACAAAAGTAGAAGCAAAGGAATTAGCCAAGAATGTTACTATGGCTGTTGAGACTGGATGAAAAGATGGCATGCCTTACAGGGACGGTTGGGAGATAGGAGAAGTAGGCCCTTAGAGGCTGTTCGTAAGAAAGTGTTGACAGTCATGTCGAAAACGAGCTTTACAACGCTGGTGCGGGGTGGGGGGGGGAGAGAGGATTAGGTGGGGGGTTGGGGGGGGAGGCTGGGAAGGGATGTGAAGGGTAAACAAAGGAGGAGGCTGCAATGCTTGATAAGAAATGTACACATTATCCTGCCCATGTAATTGTAACCCCTCTGTACAGTATGTTCACAAAAAATAAAATTAAATTAAATTAAAAACGAACAAATGAAAAAAAAAAGAAAGTGTTGACAAAGCTTGCTGGTTTGACATGAACGAGTAAAGGAAAGGGTGTGTGATCTTTTGGCCTAAGCAACTAGGTGGATGTCAAGGTTTCTTACTGAAATGGAATGATTGGGAGAGAAGACTGACAGAGGGTATCCATAATTCTGTATTAGCCATGGAAACTTTGAGCTCCCTATCAGATATCTATATAAAGAAGCAGGTAGACAGTTGGATACAGAAAATTTGAAATATCAAGGAAAAGTCAGGGAGCTAGGGACATAGGGAGCTGGGAGTCTTTTGTACTTAGGTCATATTGAAGACCTTAAGGTTAGATGAGATCACCCACAAAACAAATGCCACTTGAGATTAGAAGATGAGTCAGGCATGGACTCTCTAATAATATCCAGTGCTTACAAATCTGTAAGGAAGAAGGAGCCAGCAAAGGAGATAGGGGAGCAATAGCCAGGGAGGTTGCTGGAAAACTAGGGGTATAGTTTTCAAATTGTTTTATGTGTTTTCTTTAAAGTATATCAAATCTGAGGAAATGTCATTTAAAAAAAAATAAAGAACCACTGAGTTTGGTAACATGGAGGTAATGATGTCCTTGACTTGAACAGACTCAGTAGGAGTAGTGTGAACAGAAATTCATCTGGAGTGAGTTTCAGAGAATACTTGGAAAGGAAGTGGAGACGGCAGTTGCAAACAACTCTTTAGGAAGTGTGTGTGTGTGTATGTGTGTGTGTGTGTGTGTAGAGAAATTGAGTAGAAGCCAGATGAATAGATGGTACCAAGTAAAGTATTAAGCTCTGAGTAACATAACATTTTTTTTCTCCAGCTGTGTGGCCCCTAGACAGAGCGGGGACTTTTTGTTTGTGAAGTGATGGGAAAAGGTACAGAGAATAAATAACTCCTTCATAGGATGAAGCAGGAACACTTGATAAGGAAGAATAAGGAAAGAGTATGGATGGATTAACTGGTGAAAAAAATAAAAAGAATGATTATGAAGTTGCTTTTGTTTCCTGATGAAGAACAAAGCAGAGTCACTGCTTCATTTTGAGACAGGAAGAGTCATTCTCAAGAGTGGAGAAGTGAACCCTGCTTCCATATTGAATGTCCACCGGAGATCTAAAGGCAGCCAGCTCAGAGGTGATTTTTTTTCCTCCAGCAAGATACAAGCAAAGAATAAGCAGTTTGGGTATTACCCAGGGCCGAGGTTCTGGCAACCACATTCATTTGGGGAAAAAAAGGTCTGAAAGAGGTCAGAATGTTAATGTTTGCAAAGATAAAGCCTAGCAATTAAACTAGACACTGGAAAGTCAGTCCACTAAGAGAAGTGACTAGAAGTAGCCAATTGTGTGCAGATGCCCAATTCATGAGGTAGATAACTTGCTGGTGAGGAAAGCGTGGGTGAGCTAAAGGACAGGAAGGGGGCAGAGAGCATGGTCTGGGAGGTGGATAGCTACTGAATGGTCATTGATGCTAACATTAGCAAAGAAAAAAAAGTCACAACATGACTACTCAGAAAAATGCATCATCCTAAGTAAGTACCTCTAAGTTTCCTAAATCCATTAATTTTAGCTAGGCTCCTGCTTGAAATCCTAGAAATTCAGGAAGCTGAGATCTGAGGATCAAGGTTCGAAGTCAGCCCACACAGACAATTCCATGTGGCTCTTACCCCCAATTAATGAGCAAAAAGCCAGAAGTAGAAATGGGGTTCAAGTAGTAGAGCACCAGCCATGAGCAAAAAAGCCAAGTAAAATTAATTAATTTAGCAGTGATATTGACTAGACAATATGTTGGACTATGAACTATACAACTTGGGCGGAGGGGGGTCAGGAGAAAAACTGGGAAATAGTGAGAAGGGGGTTGTCATTGTTCAAAAAGAAATGTACTCATTACCTGACTTATGTAACAGTAACCCCTCTGTACATCACCTTTACAATTGAATAATAATAATAATAAAGAATGTGTATATTAGAAAATGTCATTCCACATCAGGCTCAGTGTCCTGAGTCCTTCATATATTTTAGCTTATTTGATCCTCTCTGCAAGCCTTGCAGATCAGTATTATTATTATCCCATACCCACAGAGGTTAGACAATAGTAAGTAACCATACTAGGATGACTCTTATTACAGTTCATGGTCTCCACCCACTTTCCCATGATGCCTCTCAGTAGCATATATCAACTCCATCAACTTATACCTTTATCTTTTCTGTTATGTAGAAGTTGCACAATATGAACTCACTTCACTTATGTTTATCAATCCACTTATAAAACCTTTTCCTTAAGTTGAGGATTGTTTCAGCCTTAATGATCCACAGTCATGGAAAGGCTAAATAAGTGGGACTTTGTGAGAAGTATTCTGATATTTTAAAAGGTTCTCTTTGTCTCAATAGGCGACAAGAGTAGGCAAGCATAATTGATTCACTCACCAATAGTTATCTTGGTGGGGGATATGGGCCTGCACTTGGCCAGGAATCTTAACACAAAACCATCTTTACCCTATTTCCCATATTCCAGAACTTGGGCTTCATTGCTAGAGGGGTTGTTAGGATACTGGTAGGATTGGGAGCTATAACTCCACAGGGAAATTGAGGAAATAGTAGAACCAAAGGCTCACAGACCGGTATTCTTGTATGATCTTCTTTCAGACCATTGGCTTTTGACCCTACAGCTCCAGCTGCTCTGCATAGAATCCTCCAGAATTGAAGGGCACTTGGAGTCCCTATTATGGAATTGTCAACAAGAGAATAACCAGCTGTCTACATTCTTTTTTTTTTCTTTCCTTTCCTTTTTTTTTTTAGGTCTAAGACTAGGACTTGAACTCAGTACCTGATGCCTTGCTCACTGCCTAGCATTCTCACCACCTGAGCCACACTTTGAACCCACCTTGAACCCTACCCCCACTCCCCACCCCCCATATACATCCTTTATAGTCTATGGTGAATACATAGCTGATAGCAAAAAAGTAATTCATAGTAATATATATATATCTAAAGAGAAATAAGTTGTCATTATGAGCACAAATATTTGGAAATAAGTTGTTTGCATGAGCATGCTTTTAAAGTTTAGCTACCCTTCCAGCTCTCTGCCATCCAAAAATTTTAATGAATCAATACTATCAACAAATTATTTGGATAGTACTTGAAAGAGACAATGGAAGTAATAAAGAAGCAAATACCATTCCTACCTTGATGGTGCTGACTTTGGACTTGGAGAGATTCTGGAGTGTCTCTCAGAAGAGCAGTTTAGACTGTGTTCTTCCTCAACTCTAAATGGCCATGTAGATTCAGGACCAGAAATGGCATCTTCATGAATGTTTCCAATTGCATTCTCAATTGTGTCTTTTATTTAGAGACTAACCCAGTGAACTCGTCTAGGAGTGTGAGAATCACAAAATAATACATTTGGCTCTCTCTTGCCACCCACCTACATGGATGGGTGAAAATAGTTCATTTTATGTGTAAAATCATCTTTACATGTGAGAAGCATAATTTAAAAATAAATAAAATAGCCAGGCGCCTGTGGCTCATGCCTGTAATCCTAGCTACCCAGAAGGCTGAGATCTGAGGATCATGGTTCAAAGCCAGCCCAAGCAGGAAAGTTTGTGAGACTCTTAAAATCTTAAACCAATTAAACCACTAGAAAACCGAAAGTTGCACTATGGCTCAAGTGGTAGAGCACTCACCTTGAGCTGAAAAGCTGAGGGACAGTGCCCAAGCCCAGAGTTCAAGCCCCACGACCGACAATAAAAAAAAGTAAAATACACAAGAATTGTCTAGAAGACAAACAAACCCTTTTGTGCCTCTATTGGTGAGTTACTCAGTTGCCTTTGACCCATAGGCCTCTGTATAAGCCATGTAATATGGCAGGCTTCCTGAGGATATCATTCTCTTCTTTTCCTTCTCTAGAAGATTTTCTCGAGGGCTTAATGTGGGGACCAGATCCTGACCTCAAATAAATTAGTGGAAAGAATAAGAATGCCCTTCTGTGCCTCACTACCAACCAACCAAATTAATGTTTTTAATTTGCATATACACTGGCCTACTTTAGTTGTATTGATCAAAATATCACAGATAAGAAGCTCAGCCCAAGCCAGACATGGTGGCACAGGTCTGTAATTTTAGCACTCAAAGGCTGAGGCAGGAGAATTGTGAGTTTGAGGTCAGCCTGAGCTATGTAGTGAGCCCTTGTTCTAAAAAGCTTAAAATAATAAATAAATAGTCAAAGGAAAAGAATATCAGCTCAGCTTCAGACTCTGTTGTGTTGAGTAGAGGATGTTTGGGAGACTTCATCTGGTATTTTTCATTTCTTCCCCGAAATAATTGTTTCAAGGTGTTACATTATCAATGTGTAAAAACTTAAGTAAATGGATTTGCTCCACCTTGAAATGCCTCATTTTTCAACATAGCAGCTTGGAGGTTAGAAGAATATTCTGTGCCTCTTCTAAGACTCTCATGTTTAACTCTGTGTGACTAGGTGCAGAACATTACCAGCATAGTCAGAGATCAGAGACTGGCTCTGCCTCCCGCTCTCTCCCACACAGCCTGAGCATGACCCCTCAGCCAAGCCATGGAGTCCAGCTCTTCCCATGGTAACCCTAAGCAGGTGGGCCTAGAGAGAGTCCAGGAGGTCGCAAACATATAATTCCTCATGCATGTTTGAGACTTCGAAAAGAAATCCATATACTCTTACAACTAGCATCTATCCACTTTTGCAACTCATTTTGTCTGACATGAATATTTTGGAACATCTGCATCTCATTTGCTGAAGCTTCATTATTGCTGCTTGTTCTTGGACCAATACATTGCATATTGGCTGCATGAATAATACAACATCCATGTATCAAATTGAACATCCCTCAGAGGTAATCTGGACTGAGAGAATGAGCTTCATATCAGAAGATTTATAGAAAAGAAAAAAGGTGGTGGTCGATTGGAATGTCAAAATGATTCCAAATTGAAAAAGGAAGATCCTACAGATAAGTACTAAGAATGCCTGGCAGGTTTGAAAGCTAGATAACTTCATCTGTTTGGAAACCAATTGACTAGAAATGTAAGAATTTATCGGAAATTTTGGAATACTGTGATGGTATTTACTGGAAAAATTCCAGAAATGTATTTGGAACTTTTATTTAAAATGACCTAAAGAGCCTTAAGTAGATTCTATATCCATTCTTCCTCTAATGGTTGACTCTGCCTTGTCGTGAGAGACTAATGTTTCAAATATTGAATGACCATCAAGTGTGTGTTTTCAGTCAGAGCTGCAATAATCCCACGTGGAGCTCAAGAAAGAGACACCCAGAACCTCTCCTTGCAGAAACAAGAGCTAAAGTAGAGACAACTGCCTGATGTGTACAGAATGATAGTAGAAAACACTGTGGAGAATAACATCAATAAACACTTGTTGATGTGCAAGGCACCGTGCTAAAGAATTTACACATTTTATTTAATCTAATTTGCACACGATGAAGGAAGAAGAACATAAAGAGACTTAGAATCAGAAAACTACATGCCAGAACTCAATAAAAAAATAAAAATAAAAACCCTAAGCCACATGATTGTGAAGCTAACTTTTACGTGTTCTTTCTGAATATAGATAGGAAGACAGATAGATAGATAGATAGTTCTCTGCTTCCAACACCTTGCTTTTCTCCTTAATACAATCTTTGTTGCTGTTGTTTTTAATATACTATGTGATTTTTTTTGTTTCTTTTGTATGTTCTTCCCTCTATAGTAGAACGCTGTTGTCACAGAATTTGATTCTGGTGCCCTGAATCTTGTATATACATTTTTCTAATTTGGGGAGGCGAAGAGAAATAACAAAATGCTGAAATGAGGATACAGGTTGACCCATTGTGACAATGAGATGTACAAGACACTGTGTTGAAAACGAACTTTTCAACTAGGTAGGGGGAGGAGTTGGGGAGGTGGGGAGGGGAGGAATAGTAGGGGAAAACAAAGGAGAGGGTGACAATGCTCAATAGGAAATGTACTCATCACCTTCCTCATGTAACTGTAACCCTTCTGCACAGTATCTTTACTATATATGTATATATAATTTTATATATTTTATAAATATATACATATATAAAGCAATATGGTATCAATCACCTTTGCTGCTTTAAGAATCCAGAGAGGCAAGCAACCTAGATGTTTGGAGATGCCTCTTCCCCACTCCAAATGTTTTTCCTTTTATGGTTAGGTTCAGATTTTATTTTGTTGGTTGGCTATTTTTAATATATGTATTTTTATTGTAAAGCTATTGTACAGAGGGGTTACAGTTACATGAGTAAGGTGATGAGCACATTTCCTATCAAGCATTGTTACCCCCTCCTTTGTTTTTCCCCTATATCTCTTCTCTCCCCACCTCCCCAAATCCTCCCTCCCTGCCTCCCACCCCCGAAGTTGTAAAGTTCCTTTCAACATAGTATCTTGTGCCTCTCATTGTTACAATGGGTCAAGCTGTATCCTTCCTTCAGCATTCTGTTATTTCCCTTCCCCTCCCCAAATTAGAAAAATGCATATACAAGATTCAGGGCACTGGAATCAAATACAGTGACAACAGGGGTTATACCATGGGTCAAGAACATACAAAAGAAAGAAAATCACATAGTGTTTTTAAAGCTTGTGATTTTTGTCCCCAAATTTGAAATCGATGTTATTTGCTCTTTAGCACAAAGGAAACAACACTAGAAGTCCACCTGATTCAAAGGCCAGCCCCCCCCCCCCCCCCCTGCCCACTCAGGAGCTACACTGCATGGCGCCACCATGGGGTCATCTGAGCCTTTGCTGCAGGAGAGGCTGATTTAGTCTGAGTCAAAGGGAGAGACTGAAACAGAAACAGGGGCAGCCCAGATCTGATGGTACATTTTTGTAGCTGTCATTTGTTCCTAACAAAAATGCTATCAACTTTCTAAGCTCTCTAGGTCCTGATAGATTTCTCTCTCCCTCTCATCTTTTAGCTCTACATTTAAATGATAACCTATTTATTACTGATACCTCCTTTTCCCTTGACCCTAGCAGTCTTCCTTCCAGTGACCTTTTGGCTCAGCTGTTCCCAAGCATGGGTTCCTATGTCTGTATCCAAGTGCCCCAGGCAGACGTCTGAAAGTTATCCACTGACAGATTTATGTTCAGCAACTTCCACAGCACCCTCCACCCCCACCCCAAACCCATATCAAACTTGTGGGCAAAAGCACTTGGAGGCCAAGTCCACCAAGTCCTCTAAAGCACAGGCAAAGCTAAGACACAGACTTGCAATGGCACCCTGCCCACCTCCCTCCTTCCCTTACAAACACAGGCTTCTCAGCAAAGCACATCTCCCTGGCCGATTTTCTACCCAAGATCTGGAATGCTCTTTGGTCTCCAGGTTTTTGAAACAAGATTAAAAGGTCTCTTTTACAGCACTTGCTGAGAAACTCCTCAGAGGAAACGTGGTTGGCAGGTAGAAAAACCAGGTTCTGTCTGCGTGAAAATCACAGCTGTGTTATCTTTTTCTTCCACTGATCGTTTCCAGATTAGCACTGGGGCAGCCTGCCAACAAGCCAGGCCCCCATGTCCTGCTCTGGCAAAGACCTTGTTTCCCCAGCAATGTGCAAAGAGAGCCCTGGAAGGGGAATCTTGCAAATGAGAGTGGCCCTGACAGCCAAGTCAGCCACAGGGAGGGGGATCAAGATCTGCCATGGCAGGAAGTTTACCCAACTGTACTGGATCGCTGGCAGAGGCCAAGCACAAACGCTTGCTTTCTAAAAGGGAAGAGGAGAGAAAACAGAGGGCGCAAACAAAACTGTAAATGTGCCTGTGTGAAGCTTGTGATGACAAAATCTGCGGTAGGGAAGAGTCTTGTCTTCTGTGGCTGTTTTGTAAAGCCAGTTCTCCACATTGTCTGGCTGATAGCAACTGCTTCTCCAGGGTCTTCTAGGAACCACCCATTGCTCAGGTCTGACCAACAAGAGGAACTAGCAGAATGCGTTCATCTCAGCTTTGACAACTTCTAGCAGCTAGCCTCTCCATGGCTTCTCCAGAAAGAGGAGTCCTTGGCAGGCCAAAAGTCTGTTCAATAGAAGCTATTAAGCTGAGCCCCGTGTTGGTGGCTCATTTCTATAATCCTAACTAATCAGAAATGATATGAGGATCGTGGTTCACAGCTAGCTGAGGCAAGAAAATCCACGAGGCTCTTATCTCCAATTAACCACCAAAAAAGCCAGAAGTGGTGCTGTGGCTCAAGTGGTAGAATGCTGGCCTTGAGCAAAATAGCTCAGGGACAGTACCCAGGCCCTGAGTTCAAGCCTCAGGACTGGGGGTGGGGGGAATCAATAAACTGGCACAATACTTAGGAACAGAGAATTGTTAGAGAAAGACTTACTCTGTGGTTCTTTTTTTGTCCCCATTATAGGATAACTCAGATCCTCACAGTTCGCTTGTTCACCTATAACACTACCATTTGAGCCATACCCTTAACCTGGCTTTTGAGTGGTTATTTAGGAGATGGAGTTTTCTGGACTTTGTTGGGTAAGTGTGTGGGGGGGAGGGGTGTCTATTTGTGTGTGTTTGTGTGTGTCAGTGTGTGTGTGTGCCTGTGACAATACTAAGGTTTGCACTCATGGCCTGAGCATTGTCCCTTAGCTTTTTTTCACTCAAGGCTAAGTGCTCTACCACTTGAGCCATAGCTCTATTTCCAGCTCTTTGGTAGTCATTGGAGGTTAGAGTCTCACAAACTTTCCTGCCCGAGCTGGCTTTGAACCACAATCCTCAGCTCTGATTCTCCTGAATTGCCAGTAGTACAGGCATAAGCTTCTGCCAGGGCTTTGAACCATAATCCTTTGCAACTAGATTAGCATCACAAGTCACCAGTGCTCAGCTTATAATTCTCATTTGTGGTAACAATTTAGACAAGTTCTGCCCATAGGAAGTCCTGGCATGGGAAAGAGTCATCCAAAAGTTAACATACACACGGCGCCATCTATTCGACTAGTACCTAATGTAGTCTGGAACCACACTAAGTACCAAGGACAAGATATTCTAGGATTTAGAGGTTTAGATCAGCAGTTCTCAGTCAGTACCTTGAGGCACACCAGGGTCCCACAAGGATAGCCTTATCATGAGAATAAGTGAATAAGTTCTTTTTACTGGACTAAGGTTAGAAACGTCTATATTAAATCAAGTTGAATAGGTTTCTTCCAAGTTGGACAGTTCATAGTCTTTAATATGCCAATGTGCCTGTTAGTGGCAAAGGCCTCATTGAATGCAGAGTCTCTTTTCATATGTCCTTCCTACAGACTAACTGGATATCAGTAATTCAGGATACAGTTTGGGAAAAACTAAGCTCTTTGTGAAAAAGTAGCAGGGACGTGGGATAAGAACTTCAGAAAGTAACTATCCGCTGTTCTTTTCCTTGGGGTAGGTATATAGCTGCTCACTGGTCCTTACTACAAAGTGCATGCACTACTATAAAGGTATGTGGAGCTCAGCAGGCACAAATGCTGAGAGTGTTGTGCATAATACCACACAATAACTCACAGTAATCAAGGGGCAGGTATTATTCTCCCGATTCTGAACAGACAATGAAGTGAAACCTCATTGATCAAGATGTATTGTACTCATAAATTTGTACAAATACTTAAAAATAATAAAAAATAATTTTCTGAAAAGAAATATTAAGGTCACAAGTTAAGGTGCTTAAGACTTTATAAAAGTAGCCAGGTGTAGGTGGCTCATGCTTATAATCCTAGCTACTCAGGAAACTGAGATCTGAGAATCACAGTTCAAAGCCAGCCCTGCCAGTAAAGTTTGTTAGACTCTTATCTCCAACTAACGGCAAAAAGCCAGAAGTGGAGGTGTGGTTCAAATAGTAGCTCAACAACCTTGTGCTCAAGGTTGAAAGCACAAGGTCCTGAGTTTAAGACCCAGAATCAGTGCACACACGCATGCATGCACGTGCACACACACACACACACACACACACACACACACACACACACACATCTTTATGTGCCACTAAGATCTGCATTCTAAAATAAGCAAACATTACCATTTCCGATGGGGAAAATGCCCAGTTCCCTAATGCCACATGCACAATATAATGACATTTCAATCAAAGATGAACAGCAAATATGATAGGGGTTCCATAAGACTATATAACATCTAGTAATGTAGCTGGCTTCATTTGTATGAGCATACTTTATATTTGTACAGTGACAGAGCTCCATTATAATGTGATTTTCAGACTGTGTCCTCATCCTGAAGTGATGCATAGCTGTACTTAAATTTCTAGCCTGTGGATGTATTTTTCTTGACATATTTTCCTAAACCGGGCCTGCTTAAGATGGCTGTTGTACCACTAATTGTTAATTAGAGTCTTTCACCTTAAACAACATTCATAATCTTCTCTTATATAACCCCAAGATTAAGCAGGATAGCCTTTCTTCAAAGGCCAGCAATGTCTCTCTCTCTTTTTTTTTTTTTTTGGTCTTAGAAGCATAGATTTGTTTCCTTAAATAAAAAAAATTTTTTTAAGTCCCTGGCTAAAACTCTGCTAGAAAATCAGCCCCTAATAATTCTCTGATTCTTTTCTGAAACATTCTGCAAACTTTTATGGGGGTTGCTTTGGCATGGCCAGTATTTTCTTAGTGGTGTCAACGTTTTGTGCTTACCTATTCCTATTAAAATTATATGTTTTAGCAGTTCCCAATAAAACTCATTGTATGGTATGCTAGAATAAATCTTGAACTCTCCCTGAAGTGCTAGAAACTTTCAGATATATATAGCCATTAAGTTTTTATTTCTTCAGCAAGTGGCTCGTGTGCCAAAATATGCATTTCATTGCTGGAATGGTCCTGAAAACTAAGGGAAAACTAGAGAACACTGGGGTCCATCACTAGAGATGGAAATCCATTGAACTGGAAGGAGCTGTTCTTTCTAAGGAAATTCCTGAAGTCATCGGATGCCTGGTTTCATCCACCCCTCAAACACCTCAAGCCCTGTGCACTGTCGTCAAAGTTGTTATCGCAAGAATAGATCCAAGTTTTGTTTCCTCCTTGGAATGGTTTTAGGATTTTGCCATATTTCCTGAATGCAAGTACAGTCAGCCTCTTTTTTTTAAGCTGAAAATAGTGAGTCACTAACCCAATCTAATAAAAATGCTTTCTGTTAAAGCTATGATGAATAACTATGAATTCTATTATCAAAGGGACAAGACAGAGAGCCTATGGGAAAGGAGGTTAGGAGGTAGAGTTCAGCTTAATAGGAGAAAGAACTTTTCAATAGATTTAGTGTATTAGTGCTCTGGACGGACACACACCAGCTGAGCTGGAAGATGGGGAGTTCTCTAGCACTGGGGGTGCCCAGCACCATTTAGATCAATAGTTCTCAAGGAATGGTCCCCACACAGGCAGTGTCGACAACATCCTGGATATATTAAAAATAAAAATTCTCAGGACCCACCCAGCCTCCAGGTCAGAAACTTTAGGACTGTTACTAAGCAGTCTAGATTTTAACCAGCCTTCTGAGTCCCAATGCCATCTAAAGATCGAAAAACATCAGCCTAAACTACAATTTGGCAAGAGGAAGCAACCAACGAATAAACAAATGAATTGGATGGTTATTTAACAAGTCTAATAAGGTACTTTGTTCTGCATTAACTCATTTTTTTAAAGAAATCAGGAACCAGTCTTCTACCAACACTTGAGCCTGATCCAGGGCAAAGCTATGAATTATGATAAGGAAACTAAAATATATTAGCACAACTGTCACAAATTCTGACCTAACAATCATGAGAAACTTCAAAGGAAGAAAACAATGCCTGGGACCCACCCAGGAGATAGAACCTGAACCTACTTTTTTCCCAGATACTTTCACATTAATTACCTCATTTAGGTTTCACAAAAATCATGTATTTGGGCATCAATATTACCTCCATGTCACAAAGTCCTTTAATATCTGAATTTAGATTCCAGCACAAATCTGCACAGACTCAACACCCATATTCTATCCCCTCCTACACATGCCAGAGATTTTCTGGATGAATGTTGCCGCCACCGGACCCCCACCCCAAGGCACAGTGCTGCCCTCTACTGCACAAATATTATCACTGCAGCCACAACGCATGTCCAACAGTTGGCTAACTCCCTACCACTGTCTGTCTTCTCCTTTATTAAGCTATGATTGTAAGTCTGAGCCACCGGGAGCCCAGCTCAGTTACTAAATGTTACTGCTTATTATTTTCTAATAGGATTTCTACATGAGGCAGAGGAGCAAAGCTGCAGAAAGCCCAAGGGCCTTCCATACAAAGGCAGGCTTTAAATAGCAATGGTTCTAATTAACATCCAAGAGCATCCTGGGAAGCACCAAGCAGCAAGGGCTCGGAGTAGGATCGACCAAGCTAGGGAGAAGTGGACAGCAGAGACGCTGCCTGCCACTTGACAGTTTTTTCTAGGAAGAATGTTCTGGTCAGTTACTCCATGTTTTGGTTTAGTCAAGGTCTTCATTTACAAGCAGCAGAAGTCCAGAGAGATGGCATAGCTTAGCCAGGCATTACCAGGTCCAGGGCCAGCTCCCAGAGTGTCTGTCTTCCTGTTCCCTAAAGCAAGGTGCCTTAACCTAGAATTAAATCAAATTCAGGAGAGAAAAAACAAAGAGACCAGTGACTACATTTCTATAGACTATAAAGCACTAGCTATAGGACCAAGAAACTTCCCACATTTGTAAAAGGTGGATAGGTAACTCAACTGATCACTGCTGAGGGAAAGGTGTAGAGATGTTTTCAAGGTACTGTACAAGCTGTACACTGCTCAGTTCCTGTTGGTTTTAGTGATCAATTACAGCTAAAGCTCTGCATATTTCTTTAAAAATACATCCAAAGGGCCCAAGAATCCAGGGGAAAAACAACTGAGAGAAACAGTAACTTCCAGCCTTAAGCTCAGAAGTCAACTATGGGACCAGTGGTCACCAACATTTGCATTGCTTCCTTCCCTGCTACTTGGGATCATCCTTGCTGGTTTCATGAAAACCCAGCCACATTTACAATTATTGACTTTTAGAAGAGATTAAAGAGACAGAGCCAAATGCTACGTGGGAATCTGGACCCTAATGCACACAGACCTTGAGCTAAGATGCTACAAAGATCATTTCATTAAATGCCATAATGACTTTGTAATTTTTTAATGTCTCCCTATTTTATACTACTGTAGGATCTCAAGGTAAAAAATGATATGCAGTCAATGTTTTAAAATTATTCAATAAAAAGAGAGGTAAAGGAGAAATGATGTGATGAAGCAAATGCAGAAACATCTTAGCAACTGGGTAAATATGCTTTTGTGAAGTTTGAAGATGTAAGACAAAAAATATATCATACAAATACATTTGTGAGTATATAACTGCACTCTTTTAATCTTCAGAGCAAATCTATATCAAATAACTTGTATAGCTGGGAAGAATGGTAAGCCTTATCCAATGGGGTCCACTCCTGTCTCCCTGATGAGAGGTCTGACACCCCCAAAGCTCTTCCAACTCACTACACTAGTACTAGAATTTGGGTCTCCGTCCATAGCTCATATACCAAATAGCTGTCAGAGAAGTATCCAAACGTTTCTTTCTAATCTTTGTGTTGTAAGATAGGTAACTCACTAAAATTATCTTACAGTAGTAATCTGATCAAAGATCAAAGAAATGCCTCATCTTCACCCTGTTTTTAACAAATGACTGTCCCACCTTCTGCTGTCTTGCCCTCCTCTTCTCTCTCCCTTCCTTTCTCCATCCCTAAGGACCCTCTTGTAATCCTAGAGCTCATCACACACATTGGGGTGTGTGTGTCCATTCTCCAAGGTGGATCTGCTCCTGTTGAAGCATCACTTAGCTTCAAGCCCAGTACAATGCAATCATGCAGCCCTTTCCTCCTCCCCTAGCAGAAAGCCTTCTCTCCCCTCTCTGGATACCTCTAGCCTGAATCTTGAGCATGTTTATGGTCTAGATTTCTCTCCCTCCTTCTTTAGAGACAAGCACCTGAATGTCACTCCCTTTTGATGGAGAAAAAGCTGAAAGGAGAAAAGCACGAAGCCTGGACCAAAGAGACCCACTTAGAGCCAGAATCTATCTCCCAAGGGTGTGGCTAACCTTGGAAATGGTGAATGAGGGATGTGGAACTTTGGGTTAAAACCCAGGCATGTTTTACAAAGGCTGGAAAATAAATATGATTTTTTCCAAGCTGGAAGCATCAGAATGTGAGGGGAATCAGCCTGGGAGAACATGTCACCTGGTCTTGGCAAGGTAGAATCTTCTAGAGTTGGCAAAATAAGTCAGGCGGTTCAATGATGGGGACAGGGTTATACCAAGAGGCCCTGAAACTAGGAAGCCAGTGATAGGAAAGCAGAATGTCAGCCAGGAGCTCTGCATCCAAGACAGGCATCAACCCCACATATGAGAATGGGCATGTCAGAAAGCCTGGCAAACCAGCCAGGCATGAATGATGGGCGCAGGAAAAGAGGAAAGGCCAAGGAAGGGCTGTGGGAGAGATGACTAAGCCTTGCTCATTCCACTCAGATTTATTAAGCACAAACTCTGACCCAAAGATAGGTACACAAGGGTATATTACCCAGGAGCACTCCAGAGGAAGAAAACCAATACTCTGTGTGTGTGTGTGTGTGTGTGTGTGTGTGTGTGTGTGTGTGTGTGTGTGTGTGTGTGTGTGAAGGCATGTATGTGAAAGCGAGCAGGAAGGGAAAGAAAGGGAAGGAAAAAGGAGCAGGGGGAAAAGGAGGGGAGGGGAAAGAGGGAAAGTAGGAGAGTGACTATAAGAAATTGGGCTTGCAACTGGAGACCAAGGATAGCTAGAGTTCTGTCAGAGAAGCTGGTCACTTCGTGCTGCTCAGGTCTTCAATGGACTGGAAAAGGCACACCCATATTAAGGACAGCAATTTGTTTCACTCCAACTACACCAAGTTCAGTGTTAATCACATTCAAAAATTCAGCACAGAAATACCGCTATAATGAAATACCTTAGACGGGGATAGGAGAAAAGACGACATAAAAAGCCACAGAATATATGTTAGATGAGCACCTCATAGTCTAATGAAACTGGCCTATAAAACTGACCCAAAGAGATAAATAGATAAGGTCTCAGCTAACCTCAGAAACAAGAGACTAAAGATAGGCCACAGGGCCCATGAATGGCACATCCTAATAGGATTCCTGCAATGGGTGGGAGAGACAAGACCCAGGAGCTGTTAGTGAGGCCATGTAGGAGGATCTATGCTGGGGGCCTCATGAGAGACAGTTTGTCAGCTCTGAGAAAGAAAGGAATGGCCTTGCAAGTAGATCCCAAAGGCTCTGATGATGGAGGAGGTGACCTGGGTTTGAGTCCACACTCATCAGTTTAAGAGCTTGGCCATGATACTTCCCTTCTCTGAACCATGGCTTCTTCCTCTTTAAAATGAAACTAGCAAGAGTATCTGAATCAAATATAATCTCTAAAGCCAGGCTCTGGTAGCTCAAACCTGTAATCCTAGCTACTCCAGAGGCTGAGAGCAGGAAAGTCCATGAGACTTTTTCTCTAATTAAGCACCAGAAATGCCAGAAGTGGCTCTGTGGCTCAACTGGTAGAGCACTAGGCTTAAGCACAAGAAAATAAAAGCTCAGGGACAGCACCCAGGTGCTGAGTTCAAGACCCAGGACCAGAACCAAAAACGAAAGTAATCTCTAAAGTAAACTAGTAAATATTTGTAAAGCATAAAGCAAACCTGGCATGATATCGATTGCTGTGGAATTATTTTCTCAGTGTAGCTCCAGCACGCCAAAATGTTCAACCTCAAATTCTTTTTCCAATAGTGTAAGATAACAGTTGACTCAGTCACCTACAGACTGTCCTACATTTTGATGGTATGTTTTTTAAAGGGCAAATCTACTTAGATTGCCTAGTTAAAACTCATCCAAGTTTTCCTACTGCCTTAGAAAACAGACCCAAAGCTCTACCAAAAGTTTTCATAACTGTCTAATCTGTTGTGAATGTGTTTCAGGCTAGAGTTGCCTCTTAACCGCTCTCTTCTGAGCTTCAAATCCTGGATTCTCCAGGTCTTACATTGTCTTCAGAAGGTCTCAGGGCCTCTTCAGGGCTGTACCACTGTGCCTGAAGGGAAATTCTTGGGCCAGAGATATAGTTCAGCGGTACAAAGCCATAGATTTAATCACCAGCTCTGAAGAAGGAAAAGTCTCCCTAATATGCTTCTGTAGCCCATGCTCCTTTCATAGAGAATCAAGATGGCCAGGAGCCCAGTGTGTGCACCAGGCACACAGAATCTGCTATATGTGGAAGAACTTAATAAATACAGGGTAACAGCCAAATCCCCCTGAAATGCTAGTGGGAAAGGATTCTAAAGATCTGCCCATGATAGCTGACCTAGCACTTATATGCTGCTTTCATATCTCAGACTAGGTACTTTATTTATTACTTGCTTATTATTTAGTTATTTGTTTTAATATCAGGATAAATCGCCTGTTTACTTGTTTATGTATTTTGCCATTTATTTTACTGCTACCAGAATTTGAATTCATGACTTCTCACTTGTTCAACCTGTTTGCTCAGCTGGCTCTCTAGCATTTAAGCTATACCTCCAGCCCAGCTTTTTGCTGGTCATTTTTTAAATGGCCACACTGGCCTCAAATCTTGATCCTCCAAATCTCAGCATTCTGAATAGCTAGGATTACAGACATGAGCCACCAGGACCATTGTGGACTAACTAAGAATATAAGAGCCAGGCACTGGTGGCTCACGCCTATAATCCTAGCTACTCAGGAGGCTGAGATTGTGGTTCAAAGCCAGCCCAGGCAGGAAAGTTCATGAAATTCTTATTTCCAACTAACCACTAGAAAACTGGAAATGGCTCTGTAGCTCAAAGTGGTAGAGCAGTAGACTTGAGCAAAAAGCTCAGGGACAGTGCCCGGGCCCTCAGTTCAAGCCCCATGACTGACAAAAAGAATATATAGAATATAAGCTTATTTCTCACAGTCCCAGAGTTAAGGAAGTCCAAGATTAATGTGACAGAAAGTTTAGGGGTCTGACAAGGGACCAAGATTCTCCTTCCAGAATGGTACTTTGTTGTTGCAGTCTCCAAACAGGCAAAACACTTTGTCCTCACATCATGGGAAGGACAGAAAGAAAAACCTTACTCCTCTTTTATAAGGCAGTAATTCATTCATGAGGCTGAAGTTTAACTATCTCCTATAGACCTTTCTCTCTCTTTCTCTCTTTCTCTCTCTCTCTGTCTCTCTCCTCTCTCTTTCCTCTCTCTCCTCTCTCTCTCTCCTCTCTGTCTGTCTGTCTGTCTGTCTGTCTCTCTCTCTCTCTCTCAGCTTTACTGCATCTGGAATTCTGGGCCTGTGAGCTGTTCCTTAGTTTTTTCACTCAAGGTTAACACTCTGCCACTTGAGCCCCAGCTCTACATCCAGCTTTTTGCTCAGTAATTGGAGATAAGAGTCTCATGGAGGGCTGGGAATGTGGCTCAGTGGTAGAGAGCTTGCCTTGCATGCTTGAGGCCCTGGGTTCGATTCCTCAGCACCACATAAGCAAAAAGAAAAAAAAGCCTGAAGTGGCCTTGTGGCTCAAGTGGTAGAGCGCTAGCCTTGAGCTGAAGACTGAGGGACAGCGCCCAGGCCCAGAGTTCAGGCCCCATGACTGGACCAAAAAAAAAAAATTAAAAAAAAAGAGTCTCATGGACTTTCCTGCCAAGGCTGGCTGGGCACCCAGATCCTGAGATCTCAGCCTCCTAAGTATCTACGGTTGATAATAGACATCAGCCACCAACACCCTACTAAGCTTTCATTCTTAATCTTATCACATCAGGCACTAGATTTCAACATGAACTTTGACAGGACACCATCAAGTGACAGCACTGGGAAACTGTTCCTATTATAAAAACTGCCTACCTTGACTGCAGGCATTTGGGGACGAGGAAAAGCACCTGACATCTGACTAGGTCTGCTGAAAGTTAACCTGTTATGTGCCACTGTGTCAGGTGTCATAGAAACCAATCAAGTTAAAAACCATAGGAGTAACTCTTACTTGAAAGGGGCAACACAGGTGCAGTTATGTTTATCCTGCAAAGGGAAAGAAGTGAAGTGAACTTTTCAGGCGGGCTAGATGCATCCTCCACTCATCCCCACATCTCATAAGTGTCTAGGAACACTTTCCTTGTGACATTGTGTCTATGTGTCTGATTGTTTAAGGGTTCCAACTTAACATGTCAGTTTATGAGTATAATATGTCTTGATCAATGTCATCATCCTCTCCCATTTCTCCCAACCCTCCCAGCCTCTCAGTTTGTCTAGTTCCATTTTCACATATGCACATTGAATATGCTGACTGCATTTGTCTACCCCCTTTCCCAAGACCTTCCTCTCTTCCTCCACTGACACTTCACCTTCTAGCTTCATGGTATTCTTTTTGTTGGACTGCGGGTTAATTTTGCAAAAGCATTGCATCATTGGAATCATCTCCTGTACATACCATACTATAGCTAATGCATTTGTGTATATATGCAAACAACCCTGCATATGTGTACATATATATCTAGAAATGAGATCTAACATATGAGAGAAATCATGTGTGCTTTGTCTCTCTGAGCCGGACTTACTTCACTTAACATACTTTTTCCAAGTTTATCCATTGCTCTGCAAGTTGTATAATAGCACTCATCTTATCCATCACTCTTTTAGAATCTTGTGCCATTGTGAGAAGAACTCTTGATTTGGGAATTTACCTTGGAATGACCTGTGGCTGCAAAGGGCAGTTGGGTGGTAGGCTGGAGACCTGACAGAAGTCAGAGCAGCCTCTTCAGAGCTGTGTGATGATCCACAAGTTACAATCTCTTCAGTGTCTTCATTTGTGAAATGGGATGTGAGGAATGCCACAGGCATGTAAAGAGCACTCGCACACAACCACTCCTATAGCAGCCATTTGATTTGGAGCTTGTGGCTTGCTGTCTCCATAGCATGCCAGCAAGGGTTGAACTCAGTAGCACCTGCCTGGCTCTGGCTAGCTCTGGGAAGGAACACATACCCTGCAAATCTGGAATTAATCTAAATTACTATCAGTAGTAGTAGACTGATTAAATCAAAGCAAGTTATTGAAAAGAATTGTCTTATTTGGATTTAAACAAAAAATCTGTGTATGTGTACACATACGTATGTGTGCATGCACACACACAGTTTCAGATGCATAGACAAACATCTAAATGGATTCATACATGATACATCAACTATCATTATCTCCAGAGACCCTTTATGTCTGTATTATTTGAATTAGCTGACTACAGAAATGTGTTGTTTGAGTTAATAAATGAGTGAATTCATTCATCATATACAATAATGGAGACCCAGGATGTGACTCAATGGTAGAGGCCTAAGGCCCTGGATTTAACTGGAAGCACTGTAATATATATATATATATATATATATATATATATATATATATATATGTACCTATATATACATACATATATATAATAAAATAAGATCAATCAAGTGAACAGATAACATTCATCATGATGGCTAACTAACACTGAATAAATGGTCCAGGTGGCTGATGGGAAATAATAATGGGTATGTTACTATCAACTTGATGAAGTTACTTCAGGAGTCACTACGTAGCAGCCATGCCCTTTCTATATTCATATTTATCAGTGTGTCCAACCCAGAATGCTCAAAAAGAAGGCCACAGCTGCAGGTGAAACACTCACTTCTCAAACGCTCTGTGGCAACTCCATTGAGCAGGAGGGCAGGATGTCCTAGGTAGGGCTGACCAAAATACTCTAGTGCTGTCCTCATACTGAGAAATAAAGGATTGACTTCCACCCCTTGATCACTTACTCAGTGGTAAATAGCAGGTTTCCCTGAGATGAGGTGGGGAGAGAGGAGACGAAGGTGGAGGAAGATAAAGAGGAGGAAAAGCGATAAGCGGATAAGAAAGAGAAAAAGAGGGAAGAGTGAGGGGAAGAAGAAGAAAAAAGGGGGAGAACAGAAAGAAGAAGGGTGATGAAGAGGCTGAGAAGAACTAGGAGGAGTAAGAAAAAGAGAAAGCCTGGAAAAGAAAAGCCAAAAACACTGGCGGTAAGAAATCCAAGTAGTAGATTCTGAATTGTCTCTCCAAGAAATAATGGTTATTGTTAAGCCAATTCTTCTACCCAAAAAGATCGAAAGAGGCTGCAGGTGTGAATTGAAAAAAAAAAAAGAGGGTTTGAAGAACTTCACTGGTGGAGATGCTAAGCATTTCTAGCATATGGATAAGGTAAGATTGGCTTCTCATTGGTTTAAAATTTACAGTAGCATTCAGAAGAAGGTCATTTTTGATGGCATCTTTTTCCTAGTAACAAACTTGACCAATGAAAAATGAAAACTTCAGTGAGGAAAATCTCCCCATCCCCACACTGGCCTGAGATCATGGCTCATATTTCTATGAACATGTGTGTATTTGTATCAAAATACAAACCCTGCAGTATTTACTGCTTTACTCACTGCTTTACCCACTGAACAGTTAAGGAGGAAAATGTTTCCACTGAATCTTCCACAGAGTGAGTTTTAATAAATATATACTATGCCATGGGATAGGATTATCATAATTTATGATTTCCCAGTTATCAAATGTATACGTTGTTTTTTAATTAATCTTCTTAGGTGAAAGATATGAAAACATTTGCAGTTTTCCATAACTGTTGTCCATCAATACTGTACCCACATGGCAGGGAGTATTTTTCCCTCTATCCTTCCACTTTTAGCAATATAATGAGCAGCAGTGTTAGAGTGCTCAGAAGAGCGATTAGGGGGGTGGGGCAGCATGTGATATTTTTGTTCAAATGACAACATCTTTGATCGAGAGGTTGAGCATTTCCCACATTCTGGCACAGAGTCCAATATATCCGTTCATTTTCTTTTCTTATAAATCTTCATCTCAATAGTAGATTGATGCATAGTTAACACATTAGCTTCTTCTTTCTCCTCATCATACAAAAAAAAATTTACAAGACCTCACTTCGGTTTTTAACCAAAAAGTCAAGCTCATATCTCTGTAATAGAGGCTTGTGTATAAAAGATGAAGCCTACGTCTGTTACTGCTTTCAATTCTAGTAATGACATTGTTTATACATTTGAGTTACACTACAGCATTTGGAAGGCCAAAATAAAAACTATCAAAAAAGCAGCTGTTCTTTTGAGCTATCCTCTTATTAACAAGATTGCCTAATTTTTATGCTAAAATAGTATTTATTTAATTTCACTTTCATGGCCAATGTAAATTAAGTGGGTATTTTTGCATATACTTAAATTGTTATTTTTGAACACTTGTGCAAAAATACCATAAAATCCAGTTAACATTAATCAGATCCACATTTCTTGAATTCATAAATTGCAATATCATATATATATATATATATACATATATACATGTTTTGGATCATGTCCATAAGGTTTTAGAAAGTAAGAAATTGGCAACAAGGAGGCGAAGCTGGATATTTATATTAATCCTATTCTTTTAATGACTCATAGACACTCCAACACAATATACAATTCCTACTCATCTTAACAACCATGCAAATATTTGTGTCAAACAATCTAATCAAAAGCCATTTATTAGGTGTTGGTATATATTTACATAAGACAAAGTTAGAAAACCAAAGAGAATTGTCTGTCTACATTAACATGCTAGAGTATAAACTAGATAAAGGCTACATTATCCCTCCCTCTTGATTTATTGTTACAATATTTTTAAAGAATGTACTATTGCTTCTTTCTTATGTAAAATGAAACTATAATCACATGTTCCTTTGTTTTCCTATTCAATTTTAGTTACTTGTGCCAAAATGTAAGTGAGGGCCTAAATTTTATCTGACCTCAAAAATTATGATTATGAATAGGACTGGTTAATTATTGCATTTCCAAGAGCCAATTGTACTTAACCAAATAAATAAAATTAGCCATAGACCTACTAATGAAACATATTGTACAAACACTTGGAATTAGACTTGTTGCAATTAATCTAAGATTAGTACTAGTAATTTAGACCAGTGGGAGGGAAGAAGGGAAAGATGAGAAGAGGGGATGATGGGAGAATAGCTCCACCATCATCTGGTTAGATAGCATTGCCTTTCAAGTTTAATTTTATAGTAATTTAATCACCATAATTGGTGGGCAAAGAAGAGGTGAGTTCTGTAATCCTTGTGGGTCCCAAGCCAAACAGATGTGGTTTTCAGTTCTCCTAAAGTGATTTTCCACATTGGTCTTTAATGGTGGTGCTTTAAAACTTTTTTTTTCCCTCTTGTCTTTCTTTTTATTTTTTCCTGAGCTGGAGAGAGAGAACTGGCTCTCCTTGGAAGGTGAGAGGTGGCACCCTGGGGACTCCATAGACTCTTGAGCAGGACTTTCATAGCTCTGCTTGCTCTTCTTGGCCCCAGCCCATCACATGCTAAATCTCACTTTGTGGGACTTTGGAAAAGGCATGAACATTTTCTGGCTCTCTGTTTCCTCCTCTATAAAGTGAATGGATTGGATTCAAAATCTACAGTCTCTTCCAGCTCTAAATTCCATGAATTCATTACATTAAAAAAAAACCTCCCAATTTATATAATTATATTCCACATAGTTTACTTTATATGCAAAATTACAAACACAACAAAAACCTATTAAAGTTTATTTATAAGTCATTCAAATGAAGTCAGATTTTTTTAATGTGTGATAATCACTAAGGAGATTTGTAGAAATGTTTGTTTTTTTTAAATGATTTGAAATCAGCATTCCTTCACAATAGAAACCACAAAAAACAAAAATTCTCCAAACTTTCAGGTTATTAATGAAATACTTACTGTGATGGGTGATAAGCAGCTCCTATGTGCTGCTTCAAAACCAGAGGTTAACTATTTTAATGTGGATAGTTGGGATGCTGAAAATTTCACATTATATTATTTTCAGCTTAAGTAGTAGTTCACATAGTTTTATGAACAAATTTAAACTTTCTGCTGGGCACTGGTAGCTCACACCTGTAATCCTAACTACTCACAAGGCTGAGATCTGAGGATGATGATTCAAAAACCATCCTGAGGGGAAAAAAGAGGTTATGAGGCTATCAACTCATCTCCAGCAAAAATTGGAAAGCAGAAGTATAGTTTAAGTAGTAAAAGAACACCCTTGAGTGACAAAGTTAAAGGATAATGCAAGGTTCTAGGTTCAAGCCTCAGTAACGGAACAACAGAACACACACACACACACACACACACACACACAATGATGTGTGATGGGGTTTACACTGAGTAGGGAAATTACCTAACAATCTTCATGTCCAGCACATCTCTAGGTGATATGCATGATTGTTATCTGTGGTCCACACTCCTAGTCAAGGAGTTGGCACAGAGTGTTGGTATTCTTTAAAATTTCTCAGAGAATTTATTGTACATAACTATGATCCTGGAGAAAGATGAGATGAGTCTGTAAGATAATCAGATTGGTTCCCATCCGTCTAGTGCAATCCATTTCATCACAATAAATCACACACACGATCTTGCAGCTACTCTCAGCACAGGCTAGCCACAGTGCCAAAACCTCCTGGCCCAGTGAAATGTTCGGGAGGGCTTTTACTTAAATGGGTATTCATTCATTATTACACAAACACCTCACAAGCAAGAGCTTTGCCATAAATACACCTTGACGCCCTAGATTTTTAAGCCCAGGCTGACAGATCTGACATGTTCAATACGTGTACAATTGAATCTACATCTTGTTCACCCAACACCAGCCACCCGGAGATGGGCAGACACCCGGTTGTGAATCAGACATGATTGCCTGAAATATTCATTTTTCACCAAGCTGCCCTGACAGCATAGAAATGTAATCAAACTTCCAAATATTGCCACAAATATTCGATGAAAAAAATTATCTCCTTGCAGCTATTCAGGCAGCCTATAAATGTGATACTCCCGGTGGGAGCCAGAGCTTAGGAACTCGGTGAGAAGCAGAGTTCACTCAGTCCCTGAAGACATAATGGAAAGTCAAAGGTTGAGGAAGGTGAGCTGCCCTCCCAGCATGACTGAAATGAAACACCTAAGGCTAAAAAAAAAAGTTAGAAAAAGTATAGGCAACAAAATGGATACTCAGTGTGACAGGGATCTGAAAGATAACATATTTTACATAAAAATAGATCTAAAAGCTGGCTCACATCGGTAATCCTAGCTACTCAGGAGGCTGAGATCTTCAGATTGTGGTTCAAGCTTGAGCCCAAAAGCTCAGGGACAGTGCCCAGGCTCTGAGTTTAAGCCCCAGAATTGCACACACACACACACACACACACACACACACACATGAATTTATACAGATAAAGAATAATTATATTTAACTACCAAAGCCCTAGTGATATAGATTCTAAGCTGATTGCAATACAACATGGAAATTTGATTTTAAGATAATTTTATCTCATATGCTATTGATCAAGATTCATTATATTTATAAACGGATTTGTTGAATGATAATTCCTTTATTCAACTAAACATAAAAAATAGAATAAAAAAGATGATTTTATAGCAATCAAGCCTATCATCCTATGGGCATATATTAATTAACCCTAAGTCTTAAACTTTGGTTACGAGGCATGACAGGACTATAAAAATGTATCTATTTGCTGGGCACTGGTGGCTCACGCCTTTAATCCTAGCTACTCAGGAGGCTGCAATCTGAGGAATACAGTTCAAAGCCAACCCAGGCAGGAAAGTCCGTGAGACTCTTATTTCCAATAAACCACTCAGAAAACCAGAAGTGGTGCTGTGGCTCAAGTGGTAGAGTGCTGGCCTTGAGCTGAAGAGACAGCGCCCATGCCCAGAGTTCAAGCCCCACAACCAATGGAAAAAAAAAAGAAAATGTATCTATTTAACATAGGGGAATGATTAAGCAAATGGGTATTTGTTTGAATTGCACAATGCTAATGCATAACACTTTCCAAGGTTTTTAGATAACATGAACAGAAACATCTAGCAGTTCTCTACTCTTATGAGAACAAAAATGGAAGAATGCAAGCAAGTTCTTATAGAACTTTCAATAAGAATGGATGCAGTCTATATCTGCATTGTACATTGTGGTAGCCACCAGATGCTTTAGGCTATGGACCAATTGAAATGCGGTTAGTGTGACTGAGTATCTAAACTTTTAATTTTTTCAAACTTAATTCACTTAAAAACTAACATGTGGTTTGCGCCTACCATCCTGGACCTCCAGGAACAGACACTAATGCCAGAGCATAAAGGGTGTAGCTGGTTTTTCTACCCACCAATTCATAACTCTGTTTAAAATCCTCCTCTTTGCCTCACTATTTGCATTCCCTAGATCAAAAGGAAGATGAGTCCATCTCCCCAAAAAATACTCCAGTTAATTTATAGAATAACAACACAAAGACTTCCAATGTGAAATCCACACCCTTTGAAAACCACAGACTTCCTCACTCTTATAAACAATTTCCCCCCCCCAAAAAAAATAAAAGGCAACCACAATGGGTGGTAGCTTCGGTGTTTATAAATCCCAATCCTTTGGGTAGAGGGAGAAAGGCTCTTTTAAAAGCAAGACTTCTTTACAGACTTCCAATTGTGCCACCCAGTGGCAATAGGCTGGGTTGAATTTCTAACTGCAACAGATGTTTTTGGCCAGGGAAGAACCTTGTGTTGTCTGAATGTGATTAAATGGATGACCAAAACTGCCCACTGGATGTTGTCACAATGATTTCTATGTTAAGTTAGTACATGCTTTCTCCTCCCAGCCTTTCTTAGAAGTTCAAGACAACAATGATCTTCCGGGTGGGTTATTGTGTTTAAAATGCAAAAAGGTCCTCTCTGAATTCCTTCAGCTCAATGTATTTACATTACCAGAAATCTTATATGAAGGTGTTGGATGAGTTTTTGCCTTTGATTAAGAGTTTTTAAAAATAAAACATTTAGAGATCCAGAAACATTTGGTAACATCATTTTCCAAGGATTTAAAAACACTTCAACATAAAATTAAATGCAGATGTATAATTTGAGAGTTGATGAATCATCAGTTTATGTACATTTATAATTATACTAAGCATAAGTATTCCAAAAGCCACATTAGTCTCTGGCTATTGTAGTTAATCCTCTGGTAAGGAATTTGAATGATATTCTAGTTCCATCATCTCTGTATCCATAGGGGTTTGATATATGCTCAAGTCCCTTAGATTAAATGGTGGAGTATTTGCATATAACCTATGAACATCCTTCTGAATACTTTAAATTATTTCTAGATTACTTACAATACCTAAGACAATGCCAATGCTATGCAAATAGTTGTTACACTGCATTACTCAGGGAATAATGGCAAGGGGAAAAAAAGTCTGAATATATTCAATAGAGATACAGGGTTGTTGGGTTTTTTCCCAAATATTTTCCATCTGTGGTTGACAGATCTGCAGATAGGGAACCCAGAGAGATGGACGACCAATTGTGTCTCATTTACTTAAAATACACTGTTACACAGCAAGGTGTCTGACTTGCAGATTTTATCTTCCAATTTAGAATTTCCACTCATGGACCAGGGTGGTGGGGGGGGGGGGTTATCAATGTGAAATACAGGTAAGTTCCTTACAAATGTGGATTCCTAAGGACAAGTGAAGCAGCAAACAACTGTAACAACTGAAAATAATCTACAGCATTGGTTATCATTTTAACATTAGCAGATGGCACACCTCTGGTCACCATGACTTAAGAAGGCCACGTCTGAACTCAGTTTGGCAGAGAATCTTCCTGAAGCTCAAGATCTTAAAGAATGTAACTCCCAGGGACAATTTAAAATGACAGAGGCTGCAAATCTCCTCTGAAACAAATATAGAGAACACAGGCAGGAAAATAAGGAAATAGCATGACTTTGACATTGGCCCAGTTGGCATGGGTTGACATTTTTGTTGCAGTTCTAGCAGAAAGACAAAATCTGAAGAAACAGAGGAAATCTTTAAAGGAGACTTAGGGAGCCATGATTTTGTGCACTCAGATCTGTATTAGCTACATAACAAAGATTCCCTCAGGATTTCCAAGTCCTCTTCACAAGTGCTCTGCTTCAGGTTCTTTAGTGTTCATTCCAGAGGTTGTTCTCAGGAAACTCTGGGAATGAGGCAAGGTGTTTCTTGACACACCTACTGTGTGTCCTTGGTGGACACACCTATTCACTGCCCTACAAACTTGGGCAGATCACAAAGGCTGGTCAGGACTGAAAGAAAATTAAAGCCTTCCCACAGAACTCCTCAGATCCTTTAAATCACCAAGATCAGTAGAAGAAGGAGATTTTGGTCTGATATGACTCATGCCAATTCTGAGTTTAGGTGACATAGTGAGAATCCCATGAGCCAAACATGACCATTATGGTTCTGCCTCTTTAGATTTATTTCATGGGTATGAATTAAACCAAGCTTGAATTAACAATCTTTGAAAAAAAATTACATCTGTATTGAAAATATACAGATCTTTTTCTTTTCCATGATTCCCTAAACGTAGTTCAATGATTTACATAGCATTTGTGTTGTACTAGATAGTATAAGTAACCTAGAGATGATTTAAAGTATACAAGAAAATGTATTCAAGTTAGATGCCATTTTATATGATAGATTTGGGCATGAAGGAGTTAGGCATTTTCAGTAACCAATCCTCTGCAGATCCCAAGGGCTAACTAAATTGTAAGAGAAAAAAGCAAGGAAGAGGAGCTTCCCCAGTACTCGGTTCTGTAGACCTTGCACACTTGTCTTTCCTGGCTCTCATCTCAAAGCCTACGAGTTTGTTTATGCATTCCTCTGTTTTCATCAAACAAAAACCTTATCTCAAGTGTGTTTTTATTCTTCACACTTAAGGCAGTCCCGAGAAAGTAATCAATAAATTCTTCTGAGCTGAACTCTAGTGATTCACCCCTGTAATCCTAGCTATACAGGAAGCAGAGATATGAGGATTGCAGTTAAAGTCAGCCCAGGAGAAAAGTCTGTAAGACTCATACTTACAATTAAGTACCAAAAAGCTGAAAGTAGAAAATGGCTCAAGTGGTAGAGTACTACCCTTGAGCAAAAAACTCAGGACAGCACACAGGCCCTGAGTTCAAGCCTCAGGAATGGCATAAATAAATAAATAAATAAATGTTTCAGCAATGCATTAAATATGAAATAAAACCCTGTCATCTGTATTTTTAAATAGTAGCAACCATTAAAAAGCTTTTCTTAGGTTATGTTTTTCTTTCAAAAGATATTGAGAGTAATTTATTAAAAGTATAAAACCATCAGAATTTTGTGTCTACGTAGAAATATAGCTGTAATAATCTAAAGAAGTTGAGGTATTTGAATCAGAGAAAAATAATTCAACTATAAACGAGAATCATGAAAACAAAATTCACTATCTAGCATAAAAGAAAGGAAGATGGAAGAGAGAGAGAAGGAAGACGAGGAGAAAGAAAAATCACATTTATAAACTTCATTTTTCTTAAAACCTTGAATATAATATTAGTAAACACTTTAAAAGAATTAAGTCAGATCTCATAGGGGTTATTTGAGAATTACACAGCTGATTTGATGTTAGATGATCTATTAACTCAATTTACCACATTTTAATTTATCACATTTAAACTCAAATGATCCTTTCTGTAGAAGCACAAAATTTGATAAAACTCAATGTCCATTCCTTTTTATTGTGATAAAATATCATCACTGAGCCTTATGTCACCCAATCACACCCATCCCCTTAAACTATTTCGTGTGTGTGTGTGTGTGTGTGTGTGTGTGTGTGTGTGTGTTTCTCTGCTAGGGCTTACGCTCAGGGCATGGGCACTGTCCCTTAGCTTTTGCACTCAAGGCTGGTCCTCTACCACTTGAATCACAGCTCCATTTCCAGCTTTTTTAGTGGCTAATTAGAGATTAAAAAAAGATCCATGGACTTTCCTTCCCAACTGCTTTTCAATCATGATCCTCAGATCTCAACCTCCTGAGTAGCTAGGATTACAAGTATGAACCACCAACAACCAGTGCCCAGATTGAACCATTTTTAAATACAGAGTTCAGTGACATTAAATACATTTACATTGTTGTCTCTTCCATCACCATCACCCAGCTCCAGAACTTTATTTTCCAAAACTGAAGGTCTGTACCCACTAACCAGTATCTCCCTGCTCCTCTCCATCTCTAGCAGTTTCCATGCTACCTTCTGTCTCTTTCAGTACTCTAATATCTCATATAAGTGAAATCATGTAATATATGTTCTTCTCACTTAGTGTAAAGTCTTCAAGACCCATCTACATTGTACTGTACATCAGAATATCCTTCCTATTTATGAGTGAATAATATTCTATCCCATGTATATACTATGCTTTTATCTCTTCATCAAGTTGTGGACAGTTGGATTACTTCTAATTTTTAGTATAATGCTGCTATGAATATGAGTATATTGAAGTCTTTCTGCTAGTACTTTGGTGAGTATACCCAGAAGCAGAACTAACAGATCATTTAGTAATTCTACATCTAATTGTTTATCAAGAATCAAATATCCACTCTTGGTTTTATTTTTAATGGGTACAGATACAGTAGCTTTAACATAAAGAGCCATAACTTAAAAGAATACAAGTACAAAGTATAATACAAGTACAAAATATAAAGAAAATAAAAATGGAAACCATTTTAAACATGTTTATTCTAAAAAGTATGTAAATTGAAACATTAGCCAGACCACCTATATCAAATTATCTTTTCCATCTATCCATGCATCCACTTCTCCATTTAACCAGTAAGCACAGTTGTATGTCCACTGTGTGCTATTTGTATAGCCTACGTGATTATCTACAGAGAATGGCTTTAGACTGGAAGATAGGAGATGTATCTTCAACTCTTGCTCTGATCATACCCACTCCCCCACATTTCCCAGAAATCAGGCTGGCAAAAGTCAAAAAGATTTATATAATTCATTCTATGTTATGGTGATTATGGCTAACAGAGATTCTCCCACATTACTGGAGAAAAAGTAAGTTTACACAGAGCTACTTGTCAGCTTTTATCAAAATTTAAGTTTTATCTAACTTTGACTCAGTGAATCTTATTTTTATAATCATCCTTGTCAGTTTAACAGCATACAAGAAAGGTGACATTTATGTAGAGTTTCCCCTTGTACAATGTTTGTAGAACCCAAGGAAGGAAACAAATCTAACAATGGAAAATTCATAAAATAAATAAATTATGGTACACCCACACAGAGGATCACTAGGGGGGGGGGTCATTAAAAAGCAAGGAGGGTATTTCTCCTTGCACTCATGGGCAAGACTGTCCAAGATATGTGTAAAACCACTCAGAAAAATGGATCTGATGTACCATTATTTATATCAAAAAGAGAGTGAAAATATATGCATGTCTTTGCTTTCCTATTTATATACATGTCTTTGCTTTCCTATTTCATTTAATCTCTCTGAAAACACATAAAGACAGTGGACACTTTTAGGGACAAGAGTGGGATTATAACAATTTACTTGGCTCCCCTTATGCCTTTCTGGTTTTTTTGTTTCGTTTTTTTTTTTTGTTTTTTGTCAGTCGTGGGGCTTGAACTCTGGGCCTGGGCACTGTCCCTTTGTTCTTCAGCTCAAGGATAGCACTCTACCACTTGAGCCACAGCACCACTTCCAGTTTTCTGAGTGATTTATTGGAGATAAGAGTCTCACAGATTTTTCCTGCCAGGGCTGGCTTTGAACCATGATCTCATATCTTAGCCTCCTGAGTAGCTAGAATTAGAGGCGTGAGCCACAGATGCTTGGTCAGTCTTTCTGGATTTTATAACATATCACAGCATTATATGAGAGAGAGAGAGAGAGAGAGTGTGTGTGTGTGTGTGTGTGTGTGTATGTGATATGCATGCTGGGGATCAAAGCTAAGTCCTTGCACATCACAGACAAGTGTTCTACCATTGAACTACATTGCCAGCCCTATGTTTTCTAAATTTTTCCTCTTCAAAAGAGGTACTTACCCAGATACTGCCTAAATTCCAAAGAATACTTACAACCATAGTCAATTGCTAAGGCTACACTTTTGGATTAAATACATTCTTCTGCATTTTCCAAACTGTTGTCAAGACAACCTTCCCTGTGTCCACAACACTGAGCAAATTAGGTGTCAACCTGGCATAGAGACAGACATTGCTGGTGAATTCTAAACATGAGTGGGTAAGAAAGGCCGTGAAGTTATAGTTCTTGCAGGTTCAAGTAACACCCTGTAAAGAACTTCTTCCCAGTGATCGTAATAAACACTGCTGACACATCTGTCACAGAGAAAACAGCATTAACTCCCAAGGTCTCACCAAATCACTTAATCAGAAAACCACTTTTATTTTCCTTATCATGGAAAAAATATTTCTGCTAAGTCAAGAAAAAAAATGTGGGGATAATTATATTGTATCAAGTCTTCCAAATGGAAAGTCAGGTGTTAAAATGGTATACATAGAACAGATGCAAATCAATTTGCTTTACAGTACAGTTAGTGTGCTGGGCACACTTGACCACAGATGAAAGTCATGCTTACTATTTGAAGACTATAGGATCACTTTGCAATGCTTACTATTCAAAGTCCCACATTATATTGCTTTAAAAAAAATCCAGTACAATTTCAGGGCCAACATTTGGGATTAAGGTCACTAGCTCCCTTGAATAATTGCAAACTTTTACCCTTCCCTCTGTACTTCATGTCTTACGGTCCTAAGACCATGATTGTACCACATATTAATCTATGACCCAACCACCAAATGGATTTTATTGAAGCTGCTGTAATTCCACCACCAGAAAAAAAATGACAAATAGCCAACATATCACTGAAGATTTATGTTTGGTTTTGAAACCCATTATCTTTTAGGAAATATTGCATAGTATGATTCACTGATGGCAGCAGGCTCATATAACCCAAGGTTTTTCTGTATTGATTTCATAGAGAGTCAGTATAACAAATCTGAATGTGTGTTTTGCTAGGCTCACATGATTAAAACCAAAATCAGCTTCAAGGATCATTAGCAAGAAATAAATGTATACTACCATACTAAGACTCTCAGGCTGAGCATCTCCATATTGGGAGTAACACAGCCCACATTTCTCTGTTTGCAGAAGCCAATTCAAGAAGGGGAAATGTGTTGTGTAGAATATAATGATTGAAGATCTGGTAGAAGTGCTGTTTCTCCCTGCTGGCAAATGCAGTGGAATCACTTCAATCTACACATTAGTTTCTCAGGGTCCTTAAAGGTCCCATTCCCCATCTCTCATTTGACATTAACTGAGGCTTATAAAGAGAAGTGACTGCCTCTCCACTGTGTCTAACAGCTCTATTCACACCCACTGTGTTCTCAGAAGGACATAAGAGGGAGGAGGCTCAGAACGGCCCTTGTGGCTCATACCCATAATCCTAGCTACTCAAGAGGCTGAAACAGAGAACATCATTCAAAGCCAGTCTAGGCTGAACAGTCTACCAAACTCCAATTAATCAGCAAAATGACGGGCTAGAGGCATGGCTCACAGGGTGAAGCACCAGCCATGATCAAGAAAGTGAGCAAAAGTGCAAAACCCCTGAGTTTAGATGCTAGAATTTGCACACATACAAACACACAGGAAGCCCAAGCCATTCCTAGACAAGATGTCCTAGCCTCTTGTTCATGTCTCACATTTTCTGAGTTTTGCAATCTCTACTCCCCATCTCTACTCTCATTTTATTTATTAAGACCCAACTGACTAGTTTCTCCCCTCTACTTCCTTGATCTTGGTGTATACATTTTCCTACTCTCCACTGGGCAGTTCATTCCAAGTCAGAATTCCTCTCCTCTCGCACCTTCTTCTCCACTTAATCTGTTCATAGGTATCTTACACCTAACATTTCCATAACAGGACTCATTTATCATCTGCCATCACAGTTTTTTTCTAATTAAGTTTTTTTATTGTGAAAATACTGTACAGAGGGGTTACAATCACATGAGCAAGGTAATGAGTACATTTCTTTATTCAGCATTGTTGCCTCCTCCTTTGTTTTTCCCCAACCATCGCATCCCTCCCACTTCTTCAGCTACACCCATCCACTCCCTACCCCCAATCACAGTTTTTAATCCCTGCCTGAACCTTCCCCAGTAAAAATACCTAAGGAAACCAAGAACTAAATGCCCAAACATGTCTCATTCCTGACCAAATGGGAAGAAGAGATCAGAAGCCCCCCAGCTCTGCAGCCCACAATAGGATGAAGGCTTTGATTCCTCAGGGAGTCGCCTTTGACCTTTCAAAGACATGGAACATTCTGCAACATCTACTATTGGCTGAGTGTGGCACATTTGTAACACAAACTCAGCGCAGCCTGATGTGGGTCAAGAAATTGTTCCAAACTGTGGAGCATAAGAATTCCCAACACTAAGAAATTGAGCCAAGAATCTGTTTCTTAGTCAATGGATGCTTCCTTCCAGAAAAACCAGTGGGAGAATAGAGTAGAGAAAAGCCTTATTGAAGAAATGCTATCAGCAAAAAAGAATGCTCAGTGTTTTCCAGGGTTGTGGTTGTAAGTGAGCATAGGAATTTGTGCACAGCAAACATATCAAGAGTCAGCAAGCGCAGAGGAAGAAGAGACAAGGACAGAGTTGTGGTGAGTTCATGACCATGTGTGTTCTACTTATGTTAAACCTTATTTGCTAACATGAATTACAATACTTTTCACTACCAGTGTTACCTTTTCCTTCCTTCATTCTTTCCTTTCTTCTTTCTTCATTTTCTTTCCTACTTTCCTCCCTTTTACCTTCCTTTCTTTTTTCTTTCCTTCCTTCCTTCTTCCATTCCTCTTTTCCTTGTTTCTGTCCTTCCTTCCTTCTTCCCTTCCTTCCTTTCTTGTATGTGGTATCAGGAATTGAACCCAAGCTTTGTGCCTACTAAGTAAATACTACCTTTTTGTTTTATTTTGTTTGAGAGTCTCATTAACTTTTGTCCAAAATGACTTTGGATCAAGATCCTCCTGCTTCTACCTCTCAAGTAGTTGGACCATCACCATTCTTATACTTAGAAATAACCATGCCGAAAATATTGCTAGTCCAGGCTTTGTCAGACTCAGTAGTATTGCATTTTGGAGAGTCATCTCTCTTTGGAGGAGGCTGTTCTGTGCATCCTTTGATACTTAGCAGCATCCCTGGCCCCTACCCCATAGATGTCTGTGATATCCTCCCCTTGGTCCACCCTACTTGTCATACACACACACAAATGTTTCTAGATGTTACCAAATGTCCTCACACGCACACACCATCACCACCAACAACCCCACTGCTTTGGGGTTCCTGAAGCTCTCAGGCGACTCCAGAGACATAGGTTGGTCCATTCCCTATGTAGGGGACTATTTGAGAGGCACCAGTACTTACAGCGTATCTGACGCCATTTTTTAAGGTGTCTAATTTAAATGGATTTTCTTGTCACAGATTAGGTGATGAGAAAAGGCTCAGGGAAGAGACTTGGTAAGTTAGCTACTCAGTGGTCTAAATTCTACTATGACTCATCCTCTGTCCCCACCTCTAGTCTCTTAGCATGGCTGTCAGTGGCTTCTAGGCCCTAATCCAGTGAGTCCATGCTCAACTTCCAGTGAGCCACGAAGACTTATCCTCGTGGAAAAGCCTTTCCCAAAATAGACTGGATTTGCTAAGTTGATTGGATCTGCTCTTTACCACTGACTTGATGTTTCTATTTGTTTCTATAGTACCTAAAATGAAATAAATATCCTATGAAACGAGAACAGTGTGTAGAAATGTTTACTTTTTGGCTTTGCTCTCTACTAACAGCATACATTGTGCAGTGGAAAGAAAGCATAGAGAAGTACTTTGTTTGAGGATACACCAACCAGGTAATTGAGCAAGAAACAGAAAACAGGCCAATCCATTCTGAGCCTGGATGTCTCAGTATCCTAGCTGCACAATGAAGGCAAAATACTTGACTTTTGCTTGAGGTTAAAATTTACAAAGAGTTTTCTTATTATTGTTTATGGCAAAATACATGTGATTAAGAGAACAGTTAACAGAACTGTGTTACACCAAAAGTATTTCCCTTTTTCCTTCCCCTTCTCTCTCTCAGTGTTGTTGTGTATTTAAAAAATACTTTTATTATACAACAGAGTTGCCATTCAACAAAGCAGTTAAGAATATAATGTACCTTGATCAATGTCCACCCCTTTAATCATTTTCACCCATCCCTCTCCATCACCCCTCCCCTCAATATTTTTTCATTTTGTAGGGTATGCATTGAAATTGTTCCTGTATTCTCCCCCCCCCATCTCTTTATTTGCCTACCACCTTGTCTGTGATCTCATCCAGCCCCTTTCAAGCACATGTTTCCCAGGGTTTATCTTGTTGAAATATGGTTTTCCCTTCCCAAGTAACTGTTTGAGTTCTCCCCTACATCTACCGTATTTCAATTACTACATTTATGTGTACTTGCATACTACTGAACATAATTACTTATGAGTTTGTAAGCTAAATCTAGCTTCCACATATAAGAGGAAATATGGATCCTTTGTGTCCCTGGGTCTGACTAACTTCACTTCGCATAATTTTTCCAGGTCCTTCCATTACTTTGCAATTAACATAATATTATTCTTTGTAATAGATGAGTAAAATTCCATTGTGTATATATGCCACATTTGTTTTATCCATTTGCTCATCCAGGGGCATCTGGGCTGATTCCATGCAGTGGCTCTGGTGTTACAATAAGCATGGTTGTGCCGGGGCATTACTGTATCCTGATTTGTAGTCTTTTAGATAAATGTCCAGTGGTGGAGTTGCTGGATCATAGTTCTATGTTCAGTTTTTTGAGGAACCTCCACAGTGCTTTCCAGAATAGTTGAGCATGTTTATATTCCCACTAGCAGTGTATTAGAGTTCCCTTTGGGCCACATCGCGACAGCATCTGTTATAGTTTGTTTTCTTAATAATGGTCATTCTAACTGGGGTGAAGTGGAGTCCAATGTTACTTTGATTTATATTTTCTTTATGGCTAGAGATATTGAGCATTTCAGGATCACTTATATAGCCCAGGGTGCCCTTGAACTCCTAATCTCTTGCCTTAGCCCCCACCCCATCCTGAAGGTGGCATTATATACATGCATAGTGCCAGAAACTATTCCAATGAATAAAAAGAGAAAGGGACTGGCACAACTTTCAACTTCAACAATGTGAATGATATTCCTACAAACAACAGAAATATAGAACAACAGAGGGAGAGAGAGAGGGAGAGAGAGAGAGAGAGAGCAATTAAGTATTTATTGAGTGCGTATTATTCCAGGTATTGTTCAAATCACCTTTAACATGTCAGACCATTTAACATAGTCTATAATTTGGGCAATATTATTTACACAAAACACAAGAAGAAAACGGATGCTCAAAAGAATAACATGCCAGATACTGGTGATTCATACCTGTAATCCTAGATACTCAAAGAGGCTGAGATCTGAGGATCACAATTCAAAGCCAGCCCAGGCAGACAAGTCCCCATGAGACTCTGATGTCCAATTAACCATTCAAAAACAGGAAATGGTGCTGTTGTTCAAGTGGTAGAGCACTAGCCTTGAGCCCAAAGAGGCTCAGGGACAGTACCCAGGCCCTGAGTTCAAGCCCCACAACCAACAACAAAAAGAAAGAAGGAAGGAAGGAAGGAAGGAAGGAAGGAAGGAAGGAAGGAAGGAAGGAAGACATAACTTGCCTATACATACTATTTGCTAGAAAGTACAAAGCAGGGAGTTAAAACCAGACCTTCTGGTTCTATATTTGTTGCCATCATGCTATCCCAAGATAATTTCCTTGCTAGGGACAGTGCCCACAGCAAAAGCTCATTTCTTGAGCACATGTTCTGGGCTGTTTGTGGAGCCCTGAGCTTTGAAGGGCCTGCACTTGGATCAGCCCTCTACTATCACTGTCTTGAAATTCTCAATAATCAGAATGGAATGAAATGAAATGCATTTTCATTTTTCACTATGTGTAGATTTTATGTAGCTACTCTTGGGATGTCAATTAGCAAAATCATTCCCTAGGAATCTAAAACTAGATTGTCTTCCTTAATTATTTGGTATTTCTTGTAACTGACCTTTGCTGGGGGTTTTTGTATCTGTCATTGGTACTTTTTGTATGAGGGTGAATTTCTACAAGTACCTTTAGAATATAATTTTAAATGATTTGCTTTCCTCCCAAAAATGTGAATTCTAATTTGTTAATTTGGCATTGGCTTTGCTTTCCCAGGCTCAAACCTCCAGTTTGCCCAAGGAACCAGATAACCTCTCCAGTTTCAAATTAGAGTACGAGATAAGATGCAGAGGAAGGGCTAGATTGGCCATCAGTGATCATCTTGTACCACTGTCTTACATTAGGCATAGAGTAGGTCAGGAAGGACTTTTAAAACATGGCCCCTCACTAAGAGGTGAGTGTAGTAAACAATTATCTCTTCTCAAATTTCTTGGGTATGTTTGTGTGTGAAGTTAAAGAACTGAGGTGGCCCCTCATTATGTATGAACAGGAAGAAGTTTTATACTTCATTAAACATAAAAGTTCCACTCCAAAAAAAACCCAAAAAACTAAAGGGGATGCTCCTGGGAAAGACTCTCTCTTCACCCAGACTATACCCCAACCTGCATATAGGCCTATGCACCCTCTGCTGTGAATCCCTTAAGGATACTTAAGATAAACTTAAAAGAAGAAAGAGAAAGAAATATATCAAAATACTATAGAAACCTTTAAAAAAATCAGAAAATAGGACACATACTTTTATAAAAAAAAAAAACAAGTATAATCTGGGCTCAATGGAAGACTGATGTCAAATGCACAACATTCAAAGGTTTCCCTTTATTTAAATGGACAAAAAAATAATTCAATAGACTTCATCAAAAACACATGCATTTTGGCATGTACCTGTATGCTACTTGGGAGACTGAGAAATATGGATAATTTGAATTGAGAAATCTGAAGACAGCATGGAAAACACAGTGAGATCCTATCAATTAAATAAATATAGAAAAGAAGAGAGAAAGTGTTACCTTATTTTACATTCAATTGTACCCCCAACAATGTCAATTAGGAATTGAAAAGTGGTATGATTTCCTGTAGAGTTAGTCTGAATTACAACTGATTTTGCCAAAAAGAAAGCTTGATGTGTTTCTTTGCCATGATTGAGCATTGAGGCACTGAGCATCTATCCTGACTTGATCACTTTGCTATGCATCAAGAGTATGCAGAGTAATAGAGGTCACACTGGTAAAGACATGTAGGCTACAAAGCAGCAGAGCTATTAATATCTCCATGCACCATGCCAGGGATATGATGCCAAATCTCATCTAACTCAGAGAAATATCACTGAGGGCAATGGGGCCCAGAAGCCCAAGTACATAGGTAAAACAAGTTAGAGGTAGAGGTATCACAGCAACAAGGTGAACAGTGCTAACAACCTACCTACATGGAGAAAATGCTGAGAGAATGTAGAAGAGGAGCTATCCCATGGAGGTGGAACAGAAATGTCTTTTGTTTGGATGGCTAGTTTGGATTTAGAGCTATCTGTAAGAATTTTGTCTTTACCCACTCATTCTCATTTAATTTCTCATTTCTCTTCTTTTTTTTTTTTTTGTCGGTCGTGGGGCTTGAACTCTGGGCCTGGGCGCTGTCCCTCAGCTCTTCAGCTTAAGGCGAGCACTCTACCACTTGAGCTACAGCGCCACTTCCGGTTTTCTGGTGGTTTATTGGAGATAGGAGTCTCATGGTCTCTCCTGCCCGGGCTGGCTTTGAACCGCGATCCTCAGATCTCAGCCTCCTGAGTAGCTAGGATTACAGGCGTGAGCTACCAGCACCCGGCTCTCATTTCTCTTCTTAACACCCTAAAATAATAGCACAAGGAAAGTAATTGTGTGCCCTGAAATAAATTGAGATTACTGTTAGTTTCTAGACAATTTTTAGGGTATTTTAGAAAATAAAATCTAAGATTAGAAAGAATCTTGTAAAAAAAAAAAAAAGAAAACTAAAGAAAAAAAGAATCATGTTCCTGAGGTTTTTTTTCAGGTGATAAAACTCTATCATATGTTTGCATAAATTTGGTCCAAAGCCCATTTTTCTTTTTCCTTTTTTATAATTTTACTGTAAAGATGCTGTACAGAGGGTTACAGTTACGTGAGTAAGGTAATGAGTACATTTCTTGTCGGACATTGTTACCCCATCCTTTGTTTTTCTCCTACTACCCCTTCCCTTCCTTCCCTCCCCATCCCCCTCCCCCGCAAAGTTGTAAAGTTCATTTGCAACACAGCATATTGTAAGTCTCATTATTGCGAGTCATCCTGTGTCCTTGTTTCAGCATTTTGTTATTCCCCTTCCCTTCCCCAAATTAGATAAATGTATATACAAGATGCAGGGTACCAAAATCAAATACAGTGACAACAGGGATTTACCATAGGAGGAAGAACATACATAAGAAACAAAAAAATCTCTACAGTAGGGGGTGTTGTTTGTCCTTAACAAAATACTCATTCAATGGGAGAAGTTGAAGATTCATGCTTTCCATTTTGTTTTTTAGAGTTGATGAAGATACTTTATTTATTTTTTTATTGTGAAAATACCGTACAGAGGGGTTACAATTACATGGGCAAGGTAATGAGTACATTCCATTCTTATAAGTACCGCGCTAACCGATTGCGCCACTGGAGCTCCAATGCTTTCCATTCTTATCCAGAGCCAAAGATGGAAAATAAACAGGAAACTTCTTGTATAAAAAGAAAGAGTCCAGCTGAGTTCCGGTGGCTCACTCCTGTAATCTTAGCTATGCATGAAGCTACTATCTAGAGGATTTCAGTTCAAAGCCAGCCAGAGCAGAAAAGTCATGAAACTCTTATCTCCAAATAATCAGAAAAAATCAGGCATGTGAAACGTGGTTCAAGTGTTAGAGTGTCGGCCAAACAAGCAAGCCCATCAATATAGGGCCCTGAATTCAACCAAAGAAAGAAGGAAAGAAGGAAGGAAGGGAAGGAGGAAGGAAGGAAGGAAGGAAGGAGAGAGGGAGGGAGGGAGGGAGGGAAGAAGGGAGGGAGGGAGGGAAGAAAGGAGGAAAAGAAGGGAAGAAGGAGGGAAGGAGAGAGAGAGGGGGGAGGGAAAAAGAGAGAGGGGGAGAGGGAGAAAGGGAGGGGGAAGGGACAGGGAAGGAAGGGAGAGAGGGAGGCCTCATCCGAACTAAGCATGGCAGCACACACCTAAGACCTTGTCTCCAATGAACTGAAAAAAAGTTATCCAATAAGAAATATAGAAGAACTTTCAAGCACAGAAAACAGTGATGGCCTAGGGATTAACTTCAGATAAAGCTTCTTATGTGCAAGTGTCTGACAGTGTCTGAGACCTAAATATCTTCAATACTGTCCTTCTGATGATAACAGTAACTTTCTTTTTTTTGTAGGGATGAAAGCCTGAAATTCAAACTAAACATCCAAGCTGATACTTATTTCATAAACAGTTGGATTACTTTTATTCTAATTGCACCAGAAATGTCTTATTATAGAATTTTTTAAAAATACATACATGTGTCAATCTATATATTTTTAAAAATACTAGAGCTGTTTGTAATGTATTTATAATGTACTATGTGATTACTTTTGTTTCTTTTGTATGTTCTTCCCTATTGGTTGTCACTGTATTTGATTCCAGTACCCTGCATCTTGTATATACAATTTTTTTGGCTTGGGGAGGGGAAGGAAAATAACAAAACTCTGAAACAAGGTTACAGGCTGACTCATTGTAACAATGAGATGTGCAAGACATTATTTTAAAAATGAATTCTACAACTCAGGGTGGAAGGGAGGAGTTGGGGAGGTGGGGAGGGAAGGGCTGGCTGGGGAAAAACAAGGGAGGGGGTAACAGTGCTCAAGAGGAAATGCACTCATTACCTTACTCATGTAACTGTAACCCCTCTGTACAGTATCTTTACAATAATATATATAAACAAAAAATAAAGATAGTAGAGTTGTAACTCAGTGATAGAGCAGCTACCTGCCTAACATGTGCAAGGCCCTAGATTTCATCTCCAGCACTGTAAAAAAAAAAAAAATTCAGAAAAATTAAAACATTTTGGTACATAGTTTTCCAGTATTCTTCCAAGCATTACAAAAAAGTATAAAAAACATATAATAAAAAGAAGTAAAACTAAAATATATAACAAGTTTCTTTTTCTTTCTTTCTTTTTTTTGCCAGTCCTGGGATTTGAACTCAGGGTTTAGGCACTGACTCTGAGCATTTGTGCTCAAGGCTAATGCTCTACCACTTGAGCCCAAAGTTCACTTCCAGGTATTTGGTATTTTGGTAATTAATGGAGATTAGACTCTCACAAGTTTTCCTGCCCAGGATGGCTTTGAATTGTGATCCTCAAACAACATATATATGATCACTATATGAGCAACATATATATGATCACTAAAAATTATAAATCAGTGATTATATTTCTACACCATTTTGAATATCTACATACTGTTACTTTGATTGTACAAACCACAGTTCATTATACTGGTCTGTATTTTTTACATTCAGTTCTGTTCTCAATAATATGCTACTGTCACTTATTTTGCTGTTATTTTAGCTACAGTGTGACTAGACAAAACATATCTATAATCATTACTTTAATATATGTCTGGAAGTAGGATTGCTGATTTAAATAAGTAGGTAGGTAGGTAGGTAGACAGACAGACAGACAGATATGTATTTCTTGTATCTTTGGCCTATTTTTTCAAGTTAATAATTCCCATGTATTCAGTTAGCAAATCCACACTGATTAAGTTCTATGTGTTTGGGTCTATATTTGATCTGGGTTGCAGTGAAGAACAACATATAGATACAATTCTTGCCTTTATAGAAACAGAGAAAATGTAATAGGCAAACAATGAAGGAAAGGAACTGAGTTGCACCAGAAAACACAACAAAGGGACCAAACTTAGGCAGAGCAGAGGGAGGCCCAGGAAGCGCTCTGGTGTCACCTGTGATACTAAACCTGAAACCCAAAAGAGAAGAACAAGGAGACAAGGACTGAGAGAAAGGACCATGTAGGCTGCAGACAAGAGTTCCACAAAGTAACTATGAGAAGCCTAGGGTGAGCCAGACATCCATGGATCACACCCATAATCCTAGCTACTCAGGAGGCTGAGATCTGAGGATCATGGGTCAAAGACAGCCTAGGCAGAAAAGTCTGTGAGACTCATATCTCCAATTAAGCAGTAAAGAAAAAAAAAACAGAAGTGGAGCCGTGGCTTAAGTGGTAGAGCATCAGCCTTGAGCAAAAATGCTAAGGAACAGTGCCCAGTCCTTAAGTTCAGGCCCCAGTACCAACACACACACATACACCACACACACACACACACACACACACACAGAACCTGTACTGGAGCTCAGTGACTGTGAGAGACAGAGCTTGACCGGGCCAATCAAATTGCAGTGAGAACTGTGGTCAAATAGGAGTTAGCAGACAACTCGCACAGTCTGCCATAGACTTCTTAAGATTCCCTCTGACTGCAATAAGCAGGATAAGTACAAGACCACATAAATTGATTCAGTTCTTCGGAGGGTCAATTTGGAAGGCCATTCCAGACACCTGGACAGTACCAAAAGCATTTAACATATATTCAAGGACCAAATCAACAGTGAGTGGTGGTCCAAGCACTAGAAGGGGTAAGTTATCCTGAACTCTCACACTATGATTTGCTTCTAATTTAAAATAGCAAGGTGGCCAGGCACAGGTGGCTCATGCCTATTATAATCCTCGCTACCCAGGAGACTGAGATCTGAGGATCACAATTCCAAGAGCACCCAGGAAGAAAAATCCTTGAGATTCCAGAGGCATGGCTCATTTGGTACAGTGTCCACCCTGAGTTCAAGTCCTAATACTGACCTACACTCACAAAAATACCAAGTAGAATAATAATAACATAGTAATATACAATGTTGCTTCCACTTGTCTTGCTTTAGGAGACCTTGAATATTCCTTCCCTAGCAACTTGCACTTCCTCTTTTCTACACTACTTATTGGCCTTTTTGTCCTTTCTGCGACTAAATAATTCTTTATGCTTGTGTATTAGCCACCTAAGGGTTTTTAACAGAATAACCACAACTAGGTGGCTTAATATTACAGAAGTTCTGAGAGGAAAATTGGAGACATCAAATATAAGCGTAAGACAGGGGGGCTGCAGCACCCCTGCCATTTCTGGCATCCCAGGGCTGTGGCTGTATCTCCACAGTCTCTGCTCCATCCACACTTGAGACTCGCCTGTCATGTCTCCACCTGCTATTCCAGTTTCTTTCATCCAAAGCTGGTGAGAGAGAGCTGGGTTTCTCATCCTGCATGTCCCAAACCTGAGAGGCAGACATACGAACAAATATTAGCATGATGCCCACAAAGGTAAAGATTTGAACTATGAAAACATGGCAAAACATGAATTCATGTGCGACTAGATTGGGCGATTCCACAAAGGAACTCCCTGGCCCTCACTAAGGAGCTTAAATGTCACTAATTATGTCCTTCTGCGTATTTCTGGGCTGGCTGTACATAAAGCAGGGTACTCAAAGTGTGGTCCATGGACAGCAGCATTTGGATTTTTTTCTTTTTAAAAATTTTTATTCTTATGAAGGTGGTTTGCAGAGAGAGGGCCTACAGTTACACAAGTCAGGTAATGAGTACATTTCTTTTTGGACAATGTTACCTCTCTCTCTCCCAGTTTTTCCCTCCCATTCCCACCTACGAGTTGTAGAGTTCATTTTCAACGTGTCTAGTAAGTTCTTCTGCTGCATTTGTCCACCCTTCTTCCCTCCATTTCTGTGCCCCCTTACCCTCCCAAAGACAGACAAATGAACAAACAAAAGGAAAAGAAAATGAAAACAGCAACAAAGAAAATACTTCTTGTTTCCATTTTCTGGAGTTCATTTTGATAAATATGATTTTATATGCTCAGATGCACATAGCCATTGTACCTTTGTGTTCCTCTCCTAAGAATATCCTCCTTTGGTCTAATTGTGTGTGAATGCCTAGACTCCTGTATAATTTACCATATCCTGGTATATATTAGAACTAGCTTCCACATATGAGAGAAAACATGAACCATTTATCTCTCTTAGCTTGGCTTACCTGACCCAACATGATTTTTCTAGGTCCATCTATTTCCCTGCAAATGACATCTTCTTTCTAATGACTGTATAAAATTCCATTGTACCACATTGTTTGGATCCACTCATCTATTGTACGGCATCTGGACTGGGCCACAGCATTCTTATCACCTGAAAAACTTGTGAGAAATGCAGAATCCCTGGCCCTGCCAAATCTACTGAGTCATCTCTACATTTCAATAGCATCCCAGGAGCCCTTGTATACAGAAAGCACTACTGAAGACGACTGACTATTCTACAGAAGTCCTTTTCCAGGTTTACCATCACCATCATCAGTCTGTGATTATAAGGACATCATTAGAGAGTATCCAAGCAACTTTGTGGTATATTGCAAACTTCAAAACTCTTCTCATTTATTATATGAAGATGCTGATGAGCACATCAAATAAGCAACCCTCACCAAAATATCTTCATAATCCATGAGGAACAAGATCCATTTGCAATTTCAGGGTAAGCTCAGTGCAAGTCAAAGGGACATTTGCTCCAGGGATGACCCTGGCACCACCCTGTGATTCAGACAGAAGATAAGCCTCTAAATCCAAGCTCCAATCAGCTGTTCCACAGGGATTTGTCTCTTGGTTATAATTGGTCTCCTGTGTCTATACTGAGCAGGTGTTCAGGGCAAAGGGAAGCTTCGCTTTATTTGTGTAAGCAGCTGAATGAAGGAAGTATCTCCTTGGGAAGGGAGTTGGGAAGAGGTTCTGGTGTGTTAATTGGCTAGAGTAAGTTGGAGGGGGTGAAAAAAGAGAGAAAGAAGAGAAGAAAGAGATGGGGAGAGAAATAGAAGCAAGAAATGTCTATAACAGCTGTCTCATGACTTGTTTATTTCTAAGCCAAGCTCAGCTCTGTGAACATGAAGGAACCCAAAGTACAGGCAGAATGTGCATGAGGAGGGATAACTAAAGACAGAGATTGAACACCACCACCTCCAAATAGAAAATTGGTCCTAGGAAATGTTGCCACATTGGCATGAACATGGTGATGCCCTGCAGAACACACTCAAACAACTTGCACTTCCTTTCCATGAGTTAATTCAGCTATGGATTTCAGTAGAATGAAGACAATGTCCATCTTACTGGAAGTTGAAAGAATATAACACAGATATTGATTGCAACATTAACATGGACCAGTATTTATAGCCTACCCCCTCTACTTCCTGCCCACTGAAAATCTTTCACTGATCTTAGATGGGATTAGGGGAATGCATTTCAATTCAATACTTACTTAAACATCAAGACTTGCTGCCTGAAATTTGCTGGCCAGGGCTGCCATGAGTGGTTGAGCCTCAGGTACCCTTTATAACTGGGCATGACACATTGCACAGAAGCATACACCAGAGTCCTGGATATGGGGAGGGGGCGACAAAGATGATTAAGACAATCCTGTGTTCAAGAACTTTCAATAAGTAGCTCAGAAAACACATTTTGGAAAACCCCACAAATTTCTTATAACCTCTGAAAATGGGAACTCGAAATTCATTGGGAACTCGAAATTCATTCATCTTTATATAATGTGCACAGAAGTTATTTTGGGGTTTATAGGCCATTGTTAAATATGTTTTCAGTTGTACACTTCAGAATTTGGTTATTTTTGAGTTGCTTGTTTAGTTTTTTTGCATAAATGAAAGATTTTTTAAGGCAACACACACAGAGAGAATAATCAAGAATAAAAGAAATGGAATACTGTCTTGCAGATTTCCGTGGCAGTCTGAAAGTTCCAGCACCAGATCTTCTTATAAGGACAAAAGCTCACGTTTTGTAGTTTCCTTTGTCTAGTTCAATCTAATGATTGTGAATTTAAATATCTAGTCTACAGGCAAACAAACTTGAAAGTAAGAGATTTTAGGAGTTTGAAAACTGTCAGTTAATTGTAATTATAAACTTATTTCTTAAAGTGTTTAAATTCATTTTTAAAAATAGCATATGCTTTTACCTAAAGACAAATAAAATAAAAAAACTAACTCAACATGAATCATATATATATATATATTAATTTTAAATTAGAAAAAAATAAATATAAATCTTTATAACTTGGATTAAAATTATGGTTTCTTAGAAAAGATCCAAAAGCACAAGTAAAGAAGAAATGTTAATAAATTAACTGAACTCCACTAGAATTAAAACTTTCATGCTTCATATATACATAAACAAAATGACTGAAGGATCGTATACTTAGGGGAAAAGTCCAAAGTTGTGACTCCTCTGAACAACTAATGTACCGTTTATCAAAGTGAAAACCAGGAAAGGTGAACATATTTTGTGGGGGAGCACAGGAATGGAGGGAAGAAGGGTAAGCAAATGCAGGCATTATATTTAACATTATGTTAAAAATGGAACTGCGTAACTGGAGGGTAGGGATGGGAGGGGGAAAATAAGGGAAAATGACAGAAGGGCTAACATTGATCAAAATGTGTTGTACTCATAACCTGACTTACGGAATTGTAACCTCTTTGTACAACTACTTAATAAGATTTGTTTTCACTTTTATGATTCAAAGCACATCAAGAAAATGAGAAGACAGCCTACAGAATAGGATAACACACTTCAAATTGTATTTGTTATAAGGGAACTTCTTCCAATTTTGTGTGGGCACTAGGGCTTGAACTCTCAACTCACTTAACATTTTTGCTCAAGGATGGTGCTCTATCATTTGACCCATACCTCTACTTCCAGCTTTTTGCTGGTTAATGAAAGATAAGAGTCTTATATTTGTCCATCTGGGCTGGCTCTGAGCCATGATTCTCAGTGGGCCACCAGCACCTGGCCCTTATATGTGGATTCTATCTAGACTATACAAAGAATTTAAACTCAACAACAGAATGACAAGTGACCCACCATTCCCCACCAAAATGGCCAAGACACTTCTTAACAATATCCAAACAGCCAATAATCAAATGGGAAAAGCCAATATCAATATGGAAATACAAATCCATTCTATAGTAAAACTTAACCTGCATCAGGGTGGCTATAAATAAAAGGTGGACAACACTCTGAGTGTGTATTTGGAAAGACAACTGAACTCAGCTAATGAGAGTGTAAAACATTAAAGCCACATGGGAACATAGCCAAGTGGTTACCCCAAAGTGTCCCTCAGGAGATTAAACGGAGTTACCACGTGCCCTCACATTGCTAGATACAGGTATGTTTGTGCATATAGATACAAGCACATACAAAAACATAGGTTCACAAACTGTTCTCAGCAACATTATTTATAATATTCATATTGTGATGTAAATAGTATTTTAAATTATCCATATTATGATTCATAACCAAGATGTGAAACAGTCCTGTAATACAGCCCCTATAGCCAGAAGAACGCAATCTGAAGTGCTGACTCATGCTTCAACTGAATGAGTCTGTAACCATTATGTGAAGTGCAAAAAAGCTAGACATGAAAAGCAACATATGATTCCATGCCTATCTGTGAAGTGTCAAACACAGGAAAATCTATAAAACTAAAGATGGAAGGAAAAGTCGGGTGTCACTAGGAAGAGAAATGGGAAAGACTAGTAGTGTGTGTAATCATTTTGGAGTGATGAAATGTTCTGTAAGATGGTAATGGTGACAAGTAGGTAATGGGACAGTTGTGCAATGTATAAATAACGCTAAAAACCATCTCAAAAGAATGAATGTTATGTGACTTGTATCTCAATAAAGATGTTGGTTTAAATGTTTATGTCCATTTCAGTAAAAGAAGACTGGAAACGCTCATCCCAAATGCCAACATTCAAAAATTTCTCTGTAAATATTTTCTGCTCAAAGGAATTTTATCAATAGCTCAAAAACAACCTAGTAACTTCACAAACAAGAAATTCTGTGTGGAAATGGTGTTGCATGTAGCAGAGTCTGAAGGTTCTCAGGTGAGAATCTAGTGCAGTTTAAAATGAAGACACATACACCCCTAACTCATCCCAAAGTGCATTTACACACTGAAAGTTTCAGAGTTAAGAACCATGGTTATCCATAAATTATTCTCAAATTCTTCATCAGTAATAACAAAAGATATGAGGGTAAATAGAAAGTGTTAACGAAAAAAACAGTAATTGGTCATTATGCTATATCTGCAACTTTTCTCTAAACTACCATGGCTTTTTATTTCTTGCCACTACAGGGCTTGAGCTCAAGTAAGATAAAATTATGCAGTCTGTCATTTTGATTAAAAATATGTTACCAAAAATATAGAAATTAAGTAAATATAGAAAATATTGGTAATTATTGAATCTAAGTGATGAGCATATGGCAGTACTATATCTGTATATTTGTAGAAATGTGTGTATATATATATTTCAATTTTTCAATATTTTTTCACATCCAGGGCCTCTCATTTGGTAGATAAATAAGCCCTTTACTACTGACCTACATTTCTAACTCTATAAAAAATTTAATGACTATTGGAAAAAATAACATTGTTAAGATCAGGAGAAAAAAGTTTCATCCACCAAACTATATGAACAAATCATTTAACAAAATGAATATTAGGCAGCTGAAATATGTTCTGCAAAGAAGGGAAAAGAGAGAGGGACACAAAAATGGAGGAAGGAAGGGTGAGCAAATACAATCACATTCAAAGTATATTATATACAAATTGAATTGTGTAACTTGAGGGTAGGAATGGGGGGAACAAAGGGAAGGATGACATTGATCAATATGCCTATACTTATAACCTGACTTATGAAACTGTAACCTCTTTGTACAACAACTTACTAAAAATAAATGTTAAAACCATATGAACAATAATTTATTTTTTGTCATATTTTTAGAAATATTTAAGGTTATTAGAAGCTGTTTACTTTACATCAAGGATTGGAAAAGTTTTTTAGTAAATGGGAAGCAGTAACTATTTTAGGTTTTATAACCCCACAGTTTCTGCCAGAGCTACTTAATTCTACCATTGTGTGTCTTATATGTACATATGTATAGACAATGTGTACTGATAGACAATGAAATTTGAATTTCATATATAATTTTACATATCATAAGTGTTAGTCTTTTTATTTTTCCCCTTCTATTTGAAAATGTAAAACTGTGAGCTAGATTAGGCCCACAGGTCCTACCAGGCCATTCTCTGTTCTATACTATTCAAAAATCCTTACTTCATTATAAGCATAATACAAAAGTGTATATAATACTTCCATTTATCAAAAAATACTAAGGGAAGTTGCCAAAAATGTGGCTTTCTCAGGGTGATGGAGTTATGGGTGACTTGTATTTTCTCCATCATTTTTTTTATGCTTCAAATGCCTTACAATTCCCATGTAATTTTAATAGCTCATATTTTTAAAGGATCGTTTTATTCTCCTTCAGGGGAGTGAAAGGAAAGTAGAACACAGAGACGAAGGCCCAGGCCATCTGCCCTGGATGGCTTGCACCATCCAGATTGGATTAAATGAGGATTTCCTTCCTGTTCTGTGATTCTGCCTCCTCACGCAATCAAATGTCTGTAACATAATTCCCTTCAATTTGGAAAGCAATTCTCTCGCTTCACTCTGAAAGAAAATTACCAAAATAAGCTCTGCAGATTTGGTGAGGGGGCCCTTCCACGTCCAAAGCTCAGCAAATGTGATTAGCAATCCTGTCTGGTGTCAGAGAGCCGCCAGGCAACCTCAGGCTTTTAAATCAGTTTCAAAATGCTCAGGACAGTATTAAAGAAAAATGAATAAACAACAAAAAGCACACCCCCAGGAGCGCCACAAGGGGGCAGAAAACCTGCAACTCAAAGAAAATGCCGTTTGGCCCCAGATAGAACATACTTTTTTGAAAATTGTCCAATTATCTAAATCCCTTTCAGACACTTAATTAAGCTTTCTATAAAGGCTTCATTTTGTTCACATAAAGTGGCAATTCACAAAATTGACCATGCCTTTTCCTTAGAGCCTAGATGGCTTGAGTCTTTCAAAAAGATCCAAACAATATATTTTTTTTTCCTTTGCATGGTCTAAGGTTCAGCAAAACTTGCCGATTCTCCTTTGAAAAGAGAAAGATATTTTATTCTATTTTATAAGCAACTATTGCTTTACAAAAAATAGTTTGCTTTTTCACATATAACAAACACAACCAAGTAAAATTTAAAGAGGGAAATTCAGATTATTTCAACACCTCTGTATCATATTGAGGAATCAAAAAGATTCTCCATTGTCTAACCAGCTCTGATTATGCTAATGAAGTCACTTAACGCCTTTTCCTAAGCATTTCACAAATGTGCCAGTAATATAAAATTTTAACTTTTGCCTTTTCAAAGTAGCAAATAATGACTAATAACAGGGGCTAGGAAGGTGGCTCAGTGGCTCAGTGGTAGAGCGCTTGCCTTGCATGCATGAGGCCCTGGGTTCGATTCCTCACCACCACATAAAGAAAAAAGCCAGAAGTGGCGCTGTGGTTCAAGTGGTAGAGCGCTCGCCTTGAGCTGAAGAGCTGAGGGACAGTGCCCAGGCCCAGAGTTCAGGCCCCACGGCTGGACCCAAAAAAAAAAAAAAAAAAACGTAAAAAATAAATAAAAAATAACTAATAACAGTACCTAATATTTTTCAGCACTAAATATCAAAGAAAATGCTTCTCATGTAATTAAAAGTAATCATTCTTAATGCAAATATGGGTAATATTATATTTTGACATTATTATTCCATTTTTATAGATGTAAAATCTCATCTGCTTAATGATTTGTTACCTGGATATTCCTAGCTCAGTCCTACTGAGTGTGTACCTTACTCCCTGCCACTCTTCCCACTGAAAGAGAGGACAGATGTAATCGCTCTTGTATTAATAAAAATCAAACTAAGATCCCTAGAACAGACATTCAGGGCCTCACATCTACACCCATTCTTCTCTTTTCTTTTTGGAAAAATTCCTTCAGCTGTTCCAGACTCTAACTTCACTGTCGTTCCCTCATTCTTTTGCCTAAACTTTTTGAATTTTAATTTGATAAACATAGAATTTGCCACCATAATCACTTAAAGTGAATCAATCATTCTTCAGTGTCAACTAAATTTATATTCCAATGCAGCCAATCTCCGGAACTTTTTCTTCTTGCAAAAGAGAATTCTTGACTGTTGTTATGATTATTACTATCTTTAAGTAGTTGTACAAAGGTGTTTCAATTCAACATGTCAGTTGCATGAGTACAGTGCTTTTTGAACAATGTCACTCCTTCCCTTCTCATGTATCTCTGGCAAAAGGGAATTTTCACCCATTAAGGAAAGTCGCGTTCCAACCTATGGCAACCAAAGTTCTTTTTGCTTTGTTTTGCTTTTGTTTTTGGTTGGTTGATTTGTCTTGTGTTGACATTTTAACTCAGGGCCTCACTTTTGCTAGGCTGGCATTTTACCATTTGAACTAGGCCTTCAGCTCTGTTTTCAAGATAGGTTATCTCAGATTTTTCTGCCTTGGCTACCCTTAAAACTTCAATCCTCCACTCTCAGCCTTCAAAGTGCTAGGATGACAGGCATGAACCACTAGCACCTGGCACTAATTTTGTTCTTATGAATTGATTAGTTACTTTATATGCATAGCATCATGTCTTGCATCATGTCTTATTTGTAATTGTTTGAACTGGCTTATTTCATGAAACATAATGTCAAGTTTTATCTATGTTATAGGATACATCCAAAGTTTTTCCTTTGGCAAGCCTGAATAATATTCCATTGTAGGTCTATGCTGTATTTGCTTCCCATAGACTTGGGTTATTCCTACTTTTAACTAATCTAATCCTGAAAATTCTCCTGGTTCTATCATATATGTGTGTGTGTATGTGTGTGTGTGTTATATGCATGTATGTATATATGTGTATATATACAAAAAGATATAAATTTGATGATTTATTACTATTCTCAATGTCACTACCATGTCCCAAACCAACTTATGTCCTGTCTTTCCAATCAGCTTCTGATTCCACATACAAAGACTTTCCTTTAGTCTGAATTATTCTTTTAAAGCATAAGGGAAAGAGTGTGAGGCTATAGCTCAGTGGGAGAGCTCATGTTTACCAGCTCATTCAGAATAATTGCCAAAGGCCTTACTATGATCTGTGAGGCTCTGTATAGTCTGGTCTTCAATATGATTCTGACCATATTTCCTAATTTGTTCACCATATCTCACCATCATGTCCACACTCAGCCCCTCAACTCTGCCCCAACCTGGTTGTCAAGAGCTTGCCTTGGAGATTTTTCACTTATTCTTTTCTCTACCCAAAATATGCTCTGGGTGATCTGCCTATCCAGATTCCTAACTTGAGATGGTTACTCAGTTCATCTTCTAGTTCATCTTCATTTTCCTAGCAACATTCCAAGCAAAAAAAATCGTAAACCAGCACTTCAAGCTTCATATTTCATTTCTTGCTTTATGTTTATAATTTGTTGATATCTCACTCAATACATATTTAACACACTTATTCTCTCTTTATCTCTCTCTTCTCACTCTCTGAACTCTAGGAAGGAGATTTTATATACAATACCTACATAATTCCTAGAGATATCACTCATTTTCTATTTGTTGAATCTATTGATTCAACAAATGAAATATGAATTCATAATAAAAAAAACTAGCACACCTAGGAAGTCACTATGAGTGAGAGTCCACAGCAGCTACAGAAAACATATTTAGAATCATTCCCCAAGAGACTCATGATATTGGAAAAACAAAATATACCTATATAGTAAGACTTTTTAAATACAAAAACTTAATACTTACATATAGCAAATGCTAACAAAATTACCAGGCCAATTCAGAAAATATCAAATTAAAATTTTCACAAATAAAAAACATATTCTTAGCCAGGCACTCATGGCTCATGCCTCTACTCCTAGTTTCTCAGGAAGCTAGGATCAAAGCCAGGTCAGGCAGACAAATCCAAGGGATTTTTATCCCCGGTTATCCAGCAATGCTGTAGCTTCAACAGAAAAAGAAAAGCTAAACAAGAGTACAAGGCCCTGAGTTCAAGTTTCCATGCCAGCACACAGAAATATCACTTTTTAAATTAAAAACATATGGCAGAGGGGATACAGAAATTAAACATAGCTGAAGAGATGAGGTAACTTACACCATATACAAAAATAACTCCAATGTTTCACAGACCAATATATAAACACTAAAATAAAAATTCTCGGCAGAAAATCGAGACAAATTTTCACAATATTGTATTTGTCAATAATTTCTTTGGTATGGGATGAAAAGCACAGGCAACAAAAGAAAAGATAGGTAATTTAAACTATATTAAACTTTAAAACTGTGCATCAAAGAATACAACAAAGTAAAAGGCAAGGAGAGGGCTGGGAAGGTGGCTCAGTGGTAGAGCGCTTGCCTTGCTCGCCTGAGGCCCTGGGTTCCATTCCTCAGCACCACATAAGCAAAAAGAAAAATGCCGGAAGTGGCGCTGTGGCTCAAGTGGTAGAGCGCTAGCCTTGAGCTGAAGAACTGAGGGACAGCGCTCAGGCCCAGAGTTCAGGCCCCACGACCAGACCCCCCCCCAAAAAAAAAAGGCAAGGAGAAAAGATTTGCAGATCATAAGTCTGATAAGAGGTTAATAATATCCAGAATATCTAGAGAAATCCTACAATAATAAAAAAATAGAATTTGATCTTGAAGTAGGCAAAGAAGTTAAATAAACATTTCTCCAAAGATCTATAAATGGTCAATATGTACAGGAAGACACTTAACAACACTGATCAAAATGACAAGGTACTACCTCCTATGAATTAGAATGGCTGATGAAAAATTCCGAAAATATGATGTACAGAAATGGAACTTTTGTGCTGGTAGAAATACAAAAATGGTACAGTCACTGTAGAAAATTGTATGGCAATTAATTCCTCAAAAAATTGCAGTAATTACAATGCAGTAATTCTGCATCTGGATATATGCCCAAATTCAAAAGAATAAAAAGTAGACATATCAAAGAAATATTTACACATTATGCTTATAGAAGCATTATTCACAGTAACCGAAAGTAAAAGAAATAATAGACAAATGGATAAACAAAATGTGGTATACACCTACAACTGAATAGCATTCGGCTCCAATTAAAGAAAGAAATTCTGACCCAATAACAGAGTAGACATTTTGCTATGTGGAATAAACTAGCCACAAAATTACAAATAAGGTTACAATTCCACTCAGATAAGATATTTATTTATTTATAGGCATGTATCAAGTATATATGTGCATATAAGTATCAAATTTACAGATACTGAAGACCAGTGAATTTAAATAAGATTATAATATAAAATCTGTGGTTTTGATTCATATAAGTAATCTAAGTAATATAAGTAAAATAGGAAATGCAGGAGAGAATGACAGTTATTGTTTAATAGGTATAAGAATTTCAGTTTTGCAAGATAAAAGAGTTTTGAAGGTTGTTTACATAACAATGTGAATTGTAACACACCCACACTACATAATTAAAAATCATTAGGATTGCAGTTTATACTCTACACATTTCACCTCAATTTAAAAGCAAAACTAGGGTTTTTCTTTTAAGCCATCTATGTGGTTTTACAGTATCTCCAAGCATTTGAAATGCTTTGCAAAGATTATTTGTCCCCTGGGGAAGCACAATCGTTGGCAGAAATTTCTAGTTGGTTGAGATTGCACACAGTAAAGCAGGCAGTGATACAATCTGGAGCCAGAAATGCTGGTAAAGCCTGCATTTTGCAAATGCTCATGGCATCTTGTGTCTGATTTCCTCGTAGTTTGCTTTGGTTGTCATCGTATTGGTTTTGCCTATGTCAAACTAAACTAACTTTGGCCTGAGACTCTAGATCTGGAGTCCCTACATTACAAACTATAACCTAAGTAAATAAATAAACTCATCTCCTCTGCTCTCCCTTATTTTTTCCCCTAAAGCTCTGTAGTCTCTATGGCTACCCTCTCATTGCTACTGATCCACCTCCACCTCTGTTGCCTGCTTCTTTACCTACTTTTCTTTATATCATAATCTTCTCTTCAGGTTACCAGTTTCACCAGCTATTCTAATGATAAAGATCAGAAGTAAGTAATAAGAGACAACTTGAAAGAAGCCTTTTGCTGGTCTTAATGTTGCAAAGGAGCAGCAAAAGAAGCTGTCTCTCAGTTCACAACAATGAGCCAAACAACCTGAATACATAGCCAGCAAGGGGGTATGGTGAGTGTGTTTGCACCAGTTAAAGCAGACCTTCATACAAATAAAGGATTGTGTTTCTGCCAATCACAGCACAGTTCCTCGTGCAAATAAAGAATACTATTTGTACCAATCACAAGTTTTCTGCTGGGCAAATAGGGTAAAGTTCCCCCTTCTGACCTGAGTGAGGACAGCTGCAGGGTTAACATGGTTGTCTAGAGTTTGCCAAAGTTTGTAATGGCCAGTGTCTGATGCAAGTTGTTTTTAATAGTCACAGGTAAGATGGACTGTCATATGAAGTCAAATCACCCCATCCCCTAACATCTTATTTTAAGGAAAATAAATGTTAAGAAAGTTACTTACAATAAAGGCTTATCATTAACTGATTTAATGGTATTCAACAGTATTCAACAATGCTCAACACTTAACTTAATTCAATTTCCTCAGAAGAGAGATTCACATAGGATGAATGTTTAAACTAGAATGTAAGAGGAAATGCTTAGTGCTACCAGTTTGCTACCATTTTATTGAATGTTCTGTATAGTCTCATTATAAAAGAGAAGTTCACATATATAATTTTCTCTGCAAGTTTACATTTCTCTAAGTTCTCATTCTCATATGAAGCTTCCTGCCCAAAGTAAATTTTTAAAATGTTTTACCACAATACTAATGACAACTATATTAGGCTCTTTTGTTTCACATTAAAAGGCAGTCTGAGGAGAGTTGTTTAGAATTATAGTGTATCTACTGCAAAGATGTATTTTTGTGGACCATAACCTTATGACACTCAGTGCTGCTGGAAAGACAAATGTTTATACATTAAAATAACCAATTTAATGATATCAGGCAAAAATGATACTGACGTTTCTCCCCAACAATCCTCACTTTTGACAAAGGGAAGTTACAGTGCATGAGAACTTCTACCAAATTATGTAATTCTCTGATATGTAGTTTGGAAAATATATGCCCCAAGGAAATAAATTAATTGTAAGAGAAAGCACTACATTCACAACACAAAAAATATGAACATGATTCAGAGTTTCCTCACCTAGAGGTTATACATAAACAGTACTGAAAGAAGATAAGAGGAAGGCAGCAAAATTCCCCCCAATAATAGACTGGTAAACCCTTGAAAAATTATTCTAGTCCTTTCAGGTTGAAACAAGTCAGAATATTCTAGTAAGTTAATTCAGGTGTGATATTATTGGGTACTGAAGTGGAAAATAACTGCTTACTTGGTTCCTTGATCTGATAAAAATTAAAATGCACCTCACTCCCTTTCATGTATTTAAAAGAAAAAAATCATTTTTTAATTACTTTGCATTTTTTAAAAGTCACCATGACCTGTAATGAGCCATCTGACAAGTGAGAACTCTTGATCAGGGCCAGTGATAGGACCTATAATGTCACTGTCCAGGGTAAGGGCATTGGGGTAGGTCAGATAAGAGAGGCCCAAGAAGGGAGTTGGTGGGTACAGATCCCAGCAGCAGCTCTACTCCCCAATTTCTTATCTTTTGATTATATCTTCTTGCCTGTTTTCATGGGACCTGAAATAACTTCCTACTTGGCTGAAGGATGTTTTCCTTAAGAATATCTGTACATGGTATGAATCAGAGCTTCTTTATGATTCTGCAAGTCTTGACATAAACACATTCCAGCAGATTGAAAGCCATTTTATTGATAATTCTTTATAGATAAAAAAGGATAAGGTTTCAATATGAAGCCCCTTCAAAGGGCTCATGCATTGGACGCTTGGTGGCCAATTAGTATTATTTGGGGGAGATTCTAGGAACACATTTGCATTTTAAATCTGGGTCTCTGTTTCATGCTTTGTTTACTGAATACTAAGAGTTCACATTTGTTAGATAATTGCTCTGGCTAGGTACTACACTAAGGAAGTTACTGGCCATCATTTTATTCAACTCTCCAAACATGGAAGGGGCAATGAACACTTCTTTGAAAGCCAGCCTGGGCAGGAAAGTCTGTGAGACTCTTCTCTCTAATTAATCAGCATAAGCCTCAAAGTGGAGCTGTGGTTCAAGTGGTAGAGTACTCACCCTGAGCAAAAAAGCTCAGGGAAAGCACCCAGACCCTGAGTTCAAGCCCCCAAGACTAGCACAAAAGAAAAGAAGGAAGGAAAGAAAGGAAGGAAGGAGAGAAAAAGAAAGAAAGAAAGAAAGAAAGAAAGAAAGAAAGAAAGAAAGAAAGAAAGAAAGAAAGAAAGAAAGAAAGAAAGAAAGAAAGAAAGGAAGGAAGGAAGAAAGAAAGAAAGGAAGAAAGGAAAGAGAGAGAGAGGGAGGGAGGGAAGGAAGGAGAAGGGGAGGGAAGGACCACCAGTTCTGTGGGCCAGAGATATAGGGATCAAGATGTTTGTAAAGACCACTACAGTTTTAAGGAAATCATAGGACTGTTTCTCTGAGAAAAATAAATGAGGGAAACAGAGGCAATATCTTTCCTCCATGGAGTTCCTGTGAGCTCCCCAGATGAGTGGAGCAGTAGCTCTGAAATTGTAGTCCATGGAACACCAGAGAAGCAGCAGGGGAGAGCGCTTGCTATAAAGACAATTCTAAGTCCTCCCCAAACTGCTAACTTAGTCTCAGGAATGCAGCCAGCAGCCTGCATCTTACCAAGCTCTCCAGATGACTCTGGTGGACATTTGGGTTCAAGAGCTATACTCTTAGGGTTTGTTTCACCAAAAACTGATTAATACATCTTATTCCAAACAGTATTTGTACATCTAAATATTGGATGAACATTCATACTAACAGATTTAAAAATATTAATCCAATTCATTTCAGAGGTTTACCTACTGCTTTGATACTCCAGGTTGAAAGCAAAAATAGTATTCTTTTGATTATGTGTACTAGGCTGGGTACCAGTGGCTCATGTCTGGAATCCTACCCACTCAGGAAGCTGAGATCTGAGATTGGGATTTGAAGCCCACATGGTTAGAAAGTCCATGAGACTCTAACCTTCAAATATCCATGAAAAAAAGCCAAAAGTAAATCTGCAGCTCATGTAATAGAGGGCCAGCCTTGAGTTCAAGCCCCAGTTTTGGCACAAAAATACATTAACTAATTAATTATCAGGGCCCATTCTAAGAGTTTTACATTAATTCATCTTCATAACAACCTATGAAATATGATCTATCTTTATCTTCATTTTATAAATGATGAAACTGAGCCTGAGAGAGGTAAAGTAACTTGTCTGGTCACAGAGTAAATCAATGACAGTAGGGATTTTAAACCAGGCCACATGAAGTCCAGAGTCCCTGTTCTTAACGGCTAGAAAAACTCAGGAACAGGGCTGAGAAGGTGGCTCAGTGGTAGAGCGCTTGCCTTGCATGCATGAGGCCCTTGGTTTGATTCCTCAGCACCACATAAGCAAAAAGAAAAAAGCCGGAAGTGGGTAGAGCGCTAGCCTTGAGCTGAAGAGCTGAGGGACAGTGCCCAGGCCCAGAGTTCAGGCCCCATGACCGGACCCAAAAAAAAAAAAAAAACAACTCAGGAACCCAAACTTTTATATATATATATTATATATATAGTAAAGATACTATACAGTGGAGTTACAGTTACATGAGTAAGGTAATGAGTACATTTGTTATCAAGCATTGTTACCCCTTCTTTGTTTTTCTCCTACCATCCCTTCTCTCCCCACCTCCCCAACCCCTCCCCCACCCCAAGTTGTAAAGTTCATTTTCAGCATAGTGTCTTGTACGTCTCATTGTTACAATGGGTCAACCTGTATCCTTGTTTCAGAATTTTGTTATTTCCTTTCCCCTCCCCAAATTAGAAAAATGTATATTCAAGATGCAGGGCACCAGAATCAAATGCAGTGACAACAGGGGTTATACCATAGGGCAAGAACATACAAAAGAAACAAAAAGAAATCACATAGTACATTAAAAACAACAGCAACTAAGATCAAACCTCTTGTGTCCCTATCTTGGGGTTCATTTTGCTTCACATCATCTTATATGTGTACATATATGTACATAGCTTTTGAGATTTTCTGCTTGTCCTAGACATATACTAATTATTGCAAAGAAAGGAAGCCATGGGACTTATGTTTCTTTGGGTCTAGCTTACTTCATATAATTTTTTCCAAGTCTTTGCATTTCCTAACAAACAGGGTGGTGTCATTCTTTCTGATGGAGGAATGCAATCCCATTGTATAAATATACCACATTTTCTTGATCTATTCATCTACTGAGGGACATCTGGGTTGGTTCCATATCTTAGCTATGGTGAATAATGCTACGATACACATAGTTGTGCTGGTAGCTTTAGTATGGCCTTGTTTGTGATCCTTTGGATAAATGCCCAAAAGTAGAATTCCTGGGTCATAGGAGAGCAATATGTGTAGTCTTTTGAGGAACCTCCATACTGCTTTCCAGAGTGGTTGAACAAGTTTACACTCCCACCAACAATGCAGCAGGGAGGAACCCAAACTTTAAAAAAAAATACAAAAATAAAAATGTATTTAAGATCTGGTGGCTCACAGCTGTAATCCTAGCTAATCAGGAGTCTGAGATCTAAGGATTATGATTGGAAGCTAGCCAATGACAGGAAAGTCTGTGAGATTTTTATCTCCAATTAGCCACCAGAAAATCAGAAATGGCACTATGGCTCAACGTGGTAGACCGCTAGCCTTAAGTAGAAAAAAAAAGCTCAGGGTCTGTGAAACCCTTATCTACAATGATCTTTAAGAAAAAAGAAAGAAAGAAAGAAAGAAAGAAAGAGAGAAAGAAAGAAAGAGGGAGAGAGAGAGGGAGGGAGGGAAGGAAAGAAGGAAGGAAGGGAGGAAGGAAGGAAGAAAAAAAGCCAGAAGTGGAGCTGAGGCTCAAGCAGGAGAGCGCTAGACTTGAGCAACAGCAGCTCAGGCCTTTTGTTCAAGCCCCAGGACCATCGCCCAAAGAAAGAAAAGAAAATTACCAAAGAAATTTGAATTTTGAAGAATTTTTCATCATACTTGTCAAACCAGCAATAATCACATTCCTCCTAAATACATTTTCATAACCTGTACAGAACCTTCAGAAACATGTTAGTTTCTTGGGAAACTTCAAGAAATGTAAAGCTTAAGTGGTTATATGGGTCCACTGACTTTAGGGCTCTTCTATTTCCCAATTACACTATGAAATTCACCTGACAGCAGTGTGCTTATCCCTCAAAAACCATATAGAAGAAAACCATCCTAACCTATGAAATAGCGACTCCATTTCCTTGTCTTGTGCCGAGACAAGGAGCACAAGTTGAGAGAAAGACTTAACTGCAAGCTCCACCATTTCTATTGTTAACCTTAATTATTGGTGTTGCAGACCCATTGTGATTCTCTGGTTTATTAGCTCTATATCAATATTTGTTGTTGCTTAATGGGCCTAAATGTAAATTAATCAAAATGGGAAATGAGCTGGGTATGGTGGCTTGCACCAGTAATCCTAGCTACTTAGGAGACTGAGATCTGAGGAACGTAGTTCAAAGCCAGCCCTGGCAGGAAAGTCCATGAGACTTTTATCTCCAATTAATCACCAGAAAACTGGAAATGGTACTGTGACTCAAGTGGTAGAGTGCTAGCCTTGAGCTGAAGAGCTGAGGGACAGCGCCCAGACCCAGGCCCCATGACCAAAAAAAAAAAAAAAAAAGTGAAATGAGAGGGTTGTAAAAAGCTCTGCTACTACTCCCTGCCTCTTGCATTGAATTTTGCAGTTCTCCTAGTTTGAGAGTCAAGGCTTTACCTGATATTTTGGTCCCATAGGCACTCTAAATTAAACACACACACACACACACACACATTTATTGGGAAGTTTTTATCACTGAAACCTGGAAAGTTTTCATTGCTGTGACTGAAAAATAGGTCAGTATTTTATTTTATGGTATTTTTGTTTTTTGTTTTTGTGACTGAGACAAGAAAAGGCTGGGAAAGAAGGTGGATGCCAAGAGGAATGCTGCCCGGGCAGTCCCAGGGCAAAAGTCTAACCACATCAAAAAAGACAAGGTTAGGCCTGTAATTATAGCAACTTGGGAGGCTGAGATCTGAGGATCACAGTTCAAAGACTGTGGGGCTGGAACGTCCATCAGACCCTTATCTCCAAAAACTACTCAGAAAAAGCCTTAAGTGGTTCTTGGCTCAAGTGACGGAAAATTAGCCTTAAGCACAAAGAGGCTCAAGGACAGTGCCCAGGCCCTGAGTTCAAACCCCCAGGACTGGCACACACACACACACACACACACACACACACACAAAGAAACAGAGAGAAGGAGGAGGAAGAGTAGGAGGAGGAAGGGGAGGGGGAGACAAGCATGCAAAACTGAGACAGAGACAAGATTGTTGTTTGAGAATCAGAAGGAAGATGGATGTGGCTAACAGTGCTATCCATCTGCAGTAAGGGAAGGAATGTAGGCCAGAACATTTCTCTCCTTTTTCACAAGAAAGCCTTGCTAAAAAATAATCAGCTGATCTGTACAATTTACTACTGAGTTATATAATTGATGCTTTTAGGTAGACATTCTTTTGAGGGGGTGGAGGCTTAAAGAATATTAAAGCAGTTTAGAATTATATAAATTTGGCATAGTTCTTGTGGTTTAGTTATCCAACATGGCTTAAGTTACCAAATCGAGTGTCTTCTTAAAAAGAAAGCACTGATAAAATAATATGTAAAAACTCTTTTTACGATCTATCACCACTATATTTTTATTTACTTATTTTTTTTGCCAGTCCTGGGACTTGAACTCAGGACCTACGTGCTGTCTCGGAGCCTCTCTGTGCTCAAGGCTAGCTCTCTACCACTAGAGGCACAGCACCACTTTTTCTGAGTAGCTTATTGAAGGTAAGAGTCTCACAGACTTTCCTGCCTGGGGCTGGCTGTGAACCACAACCCTCAGATCTCGAGTAGCTAGGATTACAGGTGTGAGCCACCTGTGCCCAGGTTATATTTTTATTTTAAAAGGGTTATATTTTTATTTAAATAACATTCCATTCTTTGTTTCTGTGAAAATATATCCTTAAGTAAGTTCAATCATATTGTATACATATTATAGCTTTATTAGTAACAAGTTACACATATTTTATATAGCTATAAATAGAAATGCTAAATTGGTCAGTATGCCTATCTGATTTTTTAAACAATCGATTTAAACTCATATTTAGTAAGAATTTTATTTCTTTTTTTCTATTATAAAAAAATCTTACAATGCTCGATAGGAAATGTACTACTCATTGCCTTTCTTATGTAACTAACCCCTCTGTACAGTACCTTTACAATAAAAAATATTTTTAAAAATCTTACTGAGAAAATTTAAGTACATACTTCCCTTTCTTCATTTAAATGCTCTGAAGTTGAATTACTATATAAAAATATACACTCACAATTACTCTGTTTTGCCCTGTTGCTTTCTAAAGAGTTGTGGCTATTCTTAAACATTTAACATTTTATCCACAAGTCTTCTTTTTGCAATGCCAGATCATCAGTGCCTGTTCAGCTTTTCCTTTAGGGTTTTTATTTCTGAATCTTAGAACTGAATTCTCAATTCATTGACATTTATCAAGAAACTTACATTTTAATTAATTTATTTTATTATCTTTAAGTAGTTGTACATAGGGATTTCAATTCAATTTGCCCCTTTCTGTACAATGCATCTTGATAAATATCACCGTCTCTAATATTCTCTCCATAATTCCCAACTCTACCTATCCCCTCAATTTTTCCAATTCCATTTTCACATATAAACACTGAATATTATGATTTACACAAAGTATTTTATTATATGCATATACTTTCCTACAATTCAGTTAAAACAATAACTATAATTTTCAATTGAGACAATTTCTGAGATACAGAATTAGCAGCTGAAAATTTAAGAATAAAAAAAAAAGTAGATAGAATCATTTAATAGTCATTGGTCCTTGTGGAGCCTTTCTGTCACTGGAGCCACTTAAAGATATCCAATTCCACATGCCAGTTATCAAGGTGACCTCAGGTTAAGAACCACGTTCATACTGCACCAAGAGGACAGGCTTGTACTTACTGACCTTGAAAGTGGAAAACTAGTTAATAAATGACCCAGGGGTAAATATTCCCAGGAGTAAACCATCACCAAATTTTAAAAGGAGAGGCATTTATTCAGTCCCATCTAGCTTTTGTTAAAAATAACTAGTACTGGGACTTGTACTCAAAAATCTAAGCTCAGTCCTTAATTGTTTTGCTCAATACTGGTGCTCTATCACATGAGCCATACCTCCACTTCCAACTTTTTGGTGGTGAATTGGAGATGTGAGTCTTGTGAACTTTCCAGTCCAGGCTGACTTTCGATCAAAATCCTCAGTTTTCAGTCTCCTGAAGGTGTAAGCCACTGGCTTTCAGAAAGGAACAATAATTGTTAATAAATTATCCGTATTTCAGTTATTCACAGAGCTAAGTATAAAAAGTCTGCTTTTCCTATTTAGTTTTTCGAAGACATTAAGATTCTAGCCATTCTTGCATTGGCACTGCTAACATGAATTTCAGAGTGAGACTTTTCTTTCTGTTCTTGACTTTCCCGTCACTCATGGTTGTGGTAGACGTACAAAGGCAGAAGCAAGAGATATCAGTGACTTATGTATTGGTCCATGTCCTCTCTGACTTTAAGAAAAAGACGTGGTTTAAGGGGAGCCCAAAGCCAACATGTGACTGAATTGGGTTGACTTTGCATCTGCTTCCAGCCCATTTTGACTTTATCAATCCAGAAACGGGTAATTATTTGTTCTATTTAGAAGTTGACTTTTGAAGATTAAAATGTTGAGTATTTAGTCACATCCTTTCCTCTGCTTTCTGTGTAACTCACCCTGTTTATTAAATGCATTGATTAAATCCAATATGCAGAAGGAGAAAAATACTACTTTTCCATCAAAATGATTACTTGTGAGATTTCTCTAATGTTTATACCCCTCACCACCTGTAAGGGTGAGCATTTCAAAGCAGCAAACTTTTAGGGGATAAAGCTGACCTGAAAGAACTAATCTTTAGCAGTGGTAAACAGAGTTGCTATTTGTGGACAAACCCTTCAGACCAGTGGTTAAGTGCATAGGGGCAGCTCAGAACACTCAGGGACCCTTAGAAGGCAGATTTTACCTTGCTAATCAAAGTGAGGCTCTCCATCAAGAGAAAGTAGAAAATCCTTTGTTTTCTTTCATCTCTTCAGGCCTTACCATAGCACATATTGCAGGAAGATTGTGCCAAAAAGAGAAACTGCTTTCAAAACTTGTAAGAAAAAGCATCTTGCAAAACATCTCACTGGAGGCGTTATTTTTTTTTCAATTTATTTATTGTGTTTGTGTAGGTCCTGGGGCTGGAATTTAGGGATTAGGCACTGTCCCTGAGCTTTTTGCTCAAGGCTACTACTCTGCTGTACCACAAGCCACACCTCTAGTTTTGGCTTTCTTTTTTTTTTTTTTTTTTGTAGTTTATTGGAGAAGAATCTCATGGACTTTTTTTTCTACCTGGGCTGGCTCTGAACCCTGATCCTAATATCTCAACCACCTGAGTAGCTAGGATTACACTCATGAGCAACCAGGCTTGGGGGCTTAATTTTTTTTTTAATACATTCATTGACTAAGCAGGAAGTTTTAGAAAAGGAAATTAGAAAAGTAATCTTTCCATTGAAATATGTAAAATGTAGTCTTCCTTGTTAGATTTTTTTTTCTTTTTGGTGAGGTCTGTATCGACAACTCATTAACATTAGTGTTTTTATATTTAGAATATCCACACTTGGAAATACCCTATTCAATCATTTGCATGCCACAGAGGAAACTGGCCAATAGGTAGATTGCTTGATTTGAACTGTAGCATAGATCCAAGTTAAAAAATGAACTTTGAGGGCTGGGAAGGTGGCTCAGTGGTAGAGCGCTTGCCTTGCATGCCTGAGGCCCTGGGTTCGATTCCTCAGCACCACGTAAGCAAAAAGAAAAAAGCCGGAAGTGGCGCTGTGGCTCAAGTGGTAGAGCGCTAGCCTTGAGCTGAAGAGCTGAGGGACAGCGTCCAGGCCCAGAGTTCAGGCCCCATGACCGGACCCAAAAAAAAAAAAATGAACTTTGAAAAAAAGTCAGAAAAATATGTCCATATTCTGTCATATAAGAAGACAAACATTATATGATCTCACTTGTCTGTGGAATATAAAAAAAAACACAGAATTCATGAAAGCAGAGTAGAATGATGGCTACCAGAGCCTGGAGGGCTAAGAAGATGGAGTGTGGTTCAAAGGGAACAGAGTTCCAAGTGAATGGAGGAGTGAGTTTTAAAGGTCTGAACTCGGGCTCTCACACTACATGGGCTTCCTTGTTCCTCTGGTGTTCTGCCACTTGAGCCACACCTCCAACCCAGCTTTTTGCTCAGTATTTTATTTTTTTTAATTTAATTTTATTTTATTTGTGAACATACTGTACAGAGGGGTTACAATTACATGGGCAGGATAATGAATACATTTCTTACCAAGCATTGCAGCCTCCTCCTTTGTTTACCTTTCACATCCCTTCCCAGCCTCCCCCCTCCCCCCCAATCCCAATCCTTCCCCTTGTACTTCTCATTGTTGCAACAGGTCCACCTGTATCCTTAAACGACTTGTTTTTCCCCATCTCCTCCACAAGTTATACTGACATCAAATATAGTGAAAGCAGGGGTTATACTGTGGGGGAGGGACATACAAAGCAATAAAGAAATAATCTTATAAATGCATTAGAAACACATGCATGAAAGAAAAAAACATTGAAATACATATCTAAGGGTTCATTTTCCTAACATCACATTATCTGACCTTTTGCACTTGACTCATACATATACTAGATATTGCAAATAAGGGAAACCATGGGACCTATGTTTCTTTGGGCCTGGCTTACTTCACTTAATATAATTTTTTCCAAATTTTTCCATTTCCTAACAAATGGGGCAATGTCATTCTTTCTGATGGAGGCATAGAATTCCATTGTGTATATATACCACATTTTCTTGATCCATTCATCTACTGAGGGGCATCTGGGTTGGTTCCATATCTTAGCTATGGTAAATAAGGCTGCAATAAACATAGTTGTGCTGGTAGCTTTAGTGTGGTCTTGTTTGTAAACATTTGGATAAATGCCCAAAAGTGGGATTGCTGGGTCATAGGGGAGCTCTATGTGAAGTCTTTTGAGGAACCTCCATACTGCTTTCCAAAGTGGTTGAACAAGTTTACATTCCCACCAACAATGAAGTAAGGTTCCTTTCTGTCCACATCCCCTCCAGCATCTGTTGTTGTTAGAGTTCTTGATTTTTGCCATTCTAACTGGAGTGAGGTGGTATCTCAATGTTGTTTTGATTTGCATTTCTTTTATGGCTAGGGATGTTGTTGCTCAGTATTTTAGAGATGGAGTTTTTGGCATTTCTCTGCTCAGGCTGGCTTCAACCCTGCATGGGTAGATCTCAGCTATCTGAGTAGCTAAGATTGCTTGGCCTAGAGGAATAGATTTTTAAACAATTTCATCACCAAAAAATTTAGATTAGTTGAAGGTTATGAAAAGTAGTTTGATTTAATCTCTCTACATATATAGAGATGGATGTTATCATTGAAAAAAATAAAAAAATACTGGGTTGGATCAGCACTACAAAGATTAAAGAAAATAATTTTTTTTAAAACACAGGAACAAAAGTTTAAGTAGCTGAGATAGATCCTACATAACTATCAGTAGGAAGCTTCAAAATAGAATATTTTATTGCTAAAAAATTATTTAATTGCCAGTGGCTCATGCCTATAATCCTTAGTACTGAGAAGACTAAGATCTGAGAATTGTGGTTCAAAGCCAGCCCAAGCAGGAATGTCCATGAGATTTTTAGGTCCAATTAATCTCCCAAAAGGCAGAAGCAGAGCTGTCATTCAAGTGCTAGAACACCAGTCTTGTTCAAAAAAGCTCAGCGAGGGGCAGGGAAAGTGGCTCAGTGGTAGAGTGCTTGCCTTGCATGCATGAGGTCCTCAGTTCGATTCCTCGGCACCACATAAGCAGAAAAAGCCAGAAGTGGGGCTGAGGCTCAAGTGGTAGAGCGCTAGTCTACAGCTTGGACTGTCACCAAAACAAAACAAAACAAAAAAGACTACTTACTATATAGAAACGTTGTATGAATTATAGGCCAAAAATAAGAATAAATCTTTGTGAACTTGGGTCGGTTTGGGCAAAGAATTCTTAGAGAAGACATACTAAACACAATCCATTTAAGAAAAGATATTTCATCAAATGAGAAATACCTGTTCTCAAGTAATATTATCATGAAAATGAAAAGGTAACATGAACTTGAAAATAAGCTGGAAAATATGTGTAAACCACTCTCTCATAAAGTACTTTTATTAAAAATATACAAACCAGGTACTGGTGGCTCTTGCTTGTAATCCTACATACCCAGGAGTCTGAGACATAGAGAATCAGTTCAATGTCAGCCTAGTCAGAAAAGTTTAGGAGATTACATCTCCAATTAACCAGCTAAAAGCAAGGCTGGATATGTTACTTAAGAGGTAGAGCACCAGCCATGAATGAAAAAGTCAAGTGAGAACTCAAGGGCCTGAGTTCCAGTTCTAATACTGGTATGTACAGAGAGAGAGAGAGAGAGAGAGTGCTGGTGTGTACAGAGAGAGAGAGAGAGAGAATATGCAAAAATCATTCAAGTAGTAGACCATGACTGTAATCCTAGCTACTTGGGAGATAGAGATCAGGAGAATCTTAGTTCAAGGCCAGCTTAGGGAGAAAAAATTCAAGAGATTCAATCAGAAATTGAACCAGATATAAATTATGCCTCAAAAAAATTAGATTCCTATTACATGGAAAAATAAAAATCAACTGAAGACATATTATACATTAAAATACAAAATGAAATATTTGATAGTGAAACAAATGAAACATGGTTTAAAATCTCAAAAGAGGCAAGAATTTTGTAATACTCAACATGGGAAAAGATTCTGTTATTTCTGCTCATCTCCACATCAAATGATATTACAATGAAAGCAAAAAGTCAAACCATAAATGAAAAGAAGATATTTACAATACAAATAATTGTCAAAACATTCATGTGCAGAGCATCAAACTCCTACAAAAGAACAAAATAATCAGATATAAAAGAGGGGGGATGCTAGAGTTAGCTGACTAACTATGCTTGCACACATCTGGATGCTAGGAAATAAGGGCACATTTCCTTGTCACCTGAATGTTGCTGGTTACACCAGGAAGAAACAAACCAGTGAACTGAGAATGGTAGACTTTCTACAAGGTGGTTAGCATGGTGTCTCCAACAACTGTCACATCACAGGTGAAAATCCAAAGAGAAACTACAGACTACATACCAAACACAGCAAATAAAGTTTCATGTACTCCTGGTTCCCAAAAGTAAAATATCTATAAAGGAGTGAAACCATTAGGGAAATTTAAATAGCAAGGGTTATTCAATCATGTTATGAAATTCTTAAAGTCTCATAGCATTAATAACAATATTAGGATTGCAGAATTCTGTGTATGAGAATGCTGGGATTCAAACTCAAAGGCGTCTCACTTCTGCTTGGCTTTTTCACTCAAAGCTAGCACTCTACTACTTGAGCTACATGCCTGCTTGTGGATTTCTGCTGGTTAATTGGAGATAAGAGTCTCATAAACTCTGCCCTGCCTGGCTTTGAATTGTGATCTTCAGATCTCAGCCTCCAGAGTAGCTCAGTTTACAGGTGCGAGCCATCACCACCTAACTTAGAGAATGTTTTAAGAAAAGCATGCTGATAGGGAAAGAAGAAGTTAAACTATCCCTTTTTGCAGACGACATGATACTATACCTTCACGATCCCAAAAACTCCATCCCCAAACTCTTAGAAATTATAAATCACTTCGGCAAAATAGCAGGATACAAAATAAACCCACAAAAATCAGTTGC
>NW_012267292.1:6233289-6283297 GCF_000151885.1 Dipodomys ordii
TAGGGGGAAAACAATGGAGGGGGTAACAATGTTCAAGAGGAAGTGTACTCATTACCTCACTCATGTAACTGTAACCCTCTGCATAGTATCTTTACAATAAAAAAAAATAAATAAAAAGAAAAGCATGCTGAACTCTTTAAGAATAATATGTTATGATGTCAACAAGTTGCAAATAGCTCAGCAAAGTATATTTTTAAGCTAAGAACTTGGTAAACAGTCATACTGTGGTAAACAAGGAGTCCTTCATAATTACTGAAAGTATAAATTGATAAGGCATGTGGGGCAAGTTAGTAATATCAACTCTGCCAATCCACAAGTCTTCTAAATCAAAAACTCCACCACTAGAAATTTATTCTTTAGATTTCTGGGACACATAAAATATTGTTTGTGTCCATCAGTAGGGAAATGATAAACTCAGTTTGCGTCCATGCATGCAATGAAGCATTATTCAGGGAAAAAAATGGAAGGTTTAAAGGCAGATATGTCAGACATGGAAGCATATCTGACATTTACTACTGAGTGAAAAACAAAGCACTGAGTGGTATTATCATATGCTTCTATTTATTTGATTCAAAGAGGAGATTTGCTTCTCCATGAACTTTTTGTTTTCTTTGCCAGTCTTGAGATTTGAACTCAGGTCCTGGGCATTATCCTTGAGCTTTTGGTGCACAAGGCTACCACTTTACCACTTTAATGACAGCTCTACTTCTGGCTTTTTGTTGGTTAATTCTTCCTGACCCCTGACTGGGCTGACTTCAAACCCCAATCCTCAGATCTAATCCTCCTGAATAGCTAGATTATAGGTGTGAGCTACTGGCACCAGCATAAACTCTTTTTGGCAAGATGCAGGGGAAGTTACACATATGGATGCATTGAGGTACCTGAAGTCTAGGGTCAGAGGACTGCTTTTCCCGCCTCACTTTTTGTATACCTTTTGACTTTTCAACATGTCAATAAAACATTTATTCAAAGCAACCTTAAAAGCATCCATAAAATGAAATGCTAAATAACATAAATGTCGAATGTGTAATACTATGTAAATAAATATATAAATAAATGTGTAATATATCAAGAATCTATAAACCAATAAGAAAAGTGAAGGGACTGTGGATAAGGGAGGTGTCAGCCCTGGTAGTGATGAGTAGGGAGTGTTTTATAATTGATATCTAGAATCCTGGTGCAGACAGTTAGTGGGTTTCATTTTCTCATTTTAAGTTGGCCATATCTCACAATGGACTGCTTCCATTGTCCTGACCATAGTGTGGTACTGTCCCAAGAGAATGCTGGTGAAACATTGTAACTAGACAATTTATACACAGAAAGCAGGTATGGGGAAGAAAAGGCCAAGTCCAAATGCATTCAATTTCATTATTCATCTTTGAAATAAAAATTAAAACAGCTGAGGCATAGCTTAGTAGTAAAACTCTTGCCTGGCATACGTAGGTCCTGGGTTTGATCCCCAGTACTGGAAAACATCCAACCAAACAAATAATCCTACATCTAGACGTGGGTGGATCATAGCCATAGTCCTGGCTATACAGGAAGCAGATACCAGGAGACTGAACTTTGAAACCAGCTTGAATAGAAAAGTCCACAACACTCCATTTCCAAAATAACCAGCAGAAAGCTAGGCTAGAGGTGTAAATAGTAACTCTCCATTTTCTCCTTTCCTCATTCTCAGGAAACTGCCATTCAGCTTTCTGTTTCTATAAACTTGACTGCCAAAGGCATCTTATACAAGTGGAATTATAGGATAGTCTTCTATTTTTGTGACTAGCTTTTCTTCACATGCAATCATGTCTCTAAATTTATACCATATGTCAGAATTCCCTTCATCTTTAAGGCTGAATAATATTCCATTGTATAGATATAGCACATCTTTTTGTCCATTTATCCTTCAATAAATACTTGGGTGGCTTCCAATTTTTGGCATTGTTTTGAACATTACTATGAATAAAGCTGTCCAAATATTTCTTCCAGTTTTTGATTTCAATTCTTTTGGATATATACCACAAGTGGGGTTTCTGAATTGTATAGCAATTTTATTTTTAATTTTTTTGAGGAATCACCATGCTGTTTTTTAATAGTAGGTTGTATCATTTTCTGTTCCTATCAAGAGTGTACAAGAGTCTTATCCTCAGGGTTGGGAAGGTGGCTCAGTGGTAGAGCGCTTGCCTTGCATGCATGAGGCCCTGGGTTCGATTCCTCAGCACCACATAAGCAGAAAAAAAAAGCCCGAAGTGGTGCTGTGAGTCAAGTGGTAGAATGCTAGCCTTGAGCTGAAGAGCTGAGGGACAGCGCCCAGGACCAGACCCTCCCCCCCCAAAAAAAAGAGTTTTATCCTCTACAAACTTTCCAACAACTGTTACTTCATTTTTCTAAATAACAGCATCCTAATGCATGTGAAGTATCTTATTTTGGATTTTAATTACTCTAGTAATGAATAATGTTGAACAGTCTTCCATGTGTTTACTAGAAATAAAAATCATTTGTAACAGAAACAAATTATTACAAAGAGAGGAAAAATCAAAGTATAAATATCAAATTATTTGGTATGTTGACTGTCACTTAACATCAAGCAATTTTAAATGCAAGTAATAACCTATAGCTATTTATATTTGCCCTTCAGAGGTTTTCTATGTCTTTCTTTTGATGCAAAAATAGTGTTTTTGACACAAGATTTTGACTTCTGATTATTATTAATCATTAGGCTCTTCTTTTTTAATTCAAAGTATTAAAGTATCTAAGTCTATTAAGTATCTAAGCCTAAAAAGATTTTTTTGTGTTGAAATATTATTCAGTAAATGTTGACTTCTCCTCTCCCCTTGTATCACCAAGGAAGGTGGATTTCTCCATGTACCTTGTTTTGGCTGATGGAACATGGCAGGCTTGACCTCAGCCTTAAAAGATGTGACCTGTTTCCACTCATTGTCTGAACAGAGCAGACATGTTCCTTGTAACTACTGAACCCAAGCACCAACAAACCTAAAATTGGTCTGCAGCCTTAGGCAGAACTTCCTGAGCCCATCCATGGAACTCTAAGAAAGAAATCACTGCTCACTCTTATGGACCACTGAGCTTCTTTAGGCCATTTTTAAAAATTTTATTTTCTTGTAATGATGCTGTACAGAGAGGTCACAGTTACATCAGTAAGGTAATGAGTACATTTCTTGTAAGGAATTGTTACCCCTCTTCCTTTGTTTTTCTCCCAGCATCCCTTCCCTCCTCCACTTCCCCACTCCCCCCACAAAGTTAATTTCCAACATATTGTCTTGTGAGTATCACTGTTGCCAGGGTCATCCTGTGTCCTTGTTTTAGCATTTTGTTATTCCCCTTCCCCTTCCCAAATTAGATAAATGTATATACAAGATGCAAGATATCAAAATCAAATACATTGGCAACAGGGATATACCATAGGAGGAAGAACATACAAAAGAAACAAAGAAAAAATCACATACTACATTAAAAACAGCAAACACAAAGAAAAACCTCTTTTGACCGTATCTTGGGGTTCATTTCTCTTAGCATCATCTTATATGGTCATATGTACATAGTTTTTTAGCTTTTCATCTGATAAGATTATCCTAGACATATTCTAATTATTGCAAATAAGGGAAACCAGGGGACCTATATTTCTTTGTGTCTGGTTTACTTCACTTAATATGATTTTTTCCAAGTCTTTCTATTTCCTTACAAATGGGGCAGTGTCATTCTGATAGGGAGCATAGAATTCCTATACACACACACATACACACACACACATCACATTTTCTTGATCCATTCATCTACTAAGGGGCATCTGGGTTAGTTCCATATCTTAGCTATGGTGAATAATGCTGTTACAAACACAGTTGTGCTGGTAGCTTTAGTATTGCCTTGTTTGTGATTATTTGGGTAAATTCCCAAAAGTGGGATTGCTGGGTCATAGGGGAACTCTATGTGGAGTCTTTTGAGGAACCTCTATACTGCTTTCCAAAGTGGTTGAACAAGTTTACACTCCTACCAACAATGCAGTAGGGTTCCCTTTTGGCCACATCCCCTCCAGCATCTGTTGTTATTAATTTTCTTAATATTAGCCATTCTAACTGTGGTGAGGTAGAATCTCAATGTTGTTTTGACTTGCATTTCTTATGGATAGTGAGATTACAAATTATATTCTCACCTCTTTTGTGCTCCTTAGTACCTTCTAGATTTTCTACATAAGTGTTTATTATTTAAAAGATTATACAAAAATAACCTAAATGTCCTAGCAAAATATTAATAGCATGTTTCCTGTTATAAATTATATATCTTTTTTTTGGTCGGTCCTGGGGGCCTGAACTCTGGGTATGGGTGCTGTCCCTCAGCTCTTCAGCTGAAGGCTAGCACTCTTACCACCTGAGCATCAGTCCCACTTCAGGTTTTTTTTTTCTGCTTATGTGGTGCTGAAGAATTGAACCCAGGGCCTCATGCATGCAAGGCAAGCACTCTACCACTGAGCCAACTTCCCAGCCCTAAATTATATATCTTTTAAAAGTACTTTCCTTGAAATCTGCTTCCAAATGAGTATATCTTACTTTCCTAACCAAGGAAAAACAAGGGATTTCCTTCCTTCCCCTATTCCCTCCTTTCTTCCCTTCTTTACTCCCTCTTTCATTCTTCTCTCTTCCTTTGTTCCTTTCTCCTTCCCTCCTCTCTTCCCTCCTCCTCTCTTTTTTCTCTTTATCAGTCTTCTCTCTCTCTCTCTATTTCTCTCTCTCATTCCTACATCCCTCCTTCTCTATCTCTTTCTTTTTTACTTTCCTGGAATAGTGGCTATACAAAAAATCCCAAAAGACACCAGAATAAAAAATGGAGACAACAGAGGTTATACCATGGGGGATGAACATACAAAAGAAACAAAAATACCACATAGTACATTATCAGTACATTAAAAAGAACAGCAAGAAAGATAAAATCTCTTGTGTACCTATCTTGGGGTTCATTTTGCTTAGTATCAGCTTATATGGTCATTTGTACATAGCTTTTGACCTTTTCTGCTTGTCCTAGACATATACTAGTTTTTGCAGATAAGGGAAACCATGGGACTTTTGTTTCTTTAGGCCTGGATTGCTTTACTTAATATAATTTTTTTCCAGATCTTTCCATTTCCTAACAAATGGGACGGTGTCATTCTAAAAAAAATCCCAAAAGAAACTTCAAAAAGTAGTTATAAAAGTAAGAAAATACATATCTTTTTTAGAGCTGGGAGTATAGATAAGAAGTGACTACAAATGGATACTAAGTAACTTTGGAGGGTATTAAAATGTTGTGATACAGGATTATAATTATGGTTATATAGTTCTTTAATGTGCTAAAAGTCATTTACTTAAAATGGGTGGATTTTGTATTATGTAAATTACACCACAACAAATATTTTAGATAAAATATTTCCCGTACATGATGACTTAAAAACATAGACTTCAATAATTAGAGCTAGAGATAACTCTGCCAAAAAGACACAATTGTAAGCAATATTTTTAAAAAGATAAGCATGCAAATGCTAATTAAGAAGGTAGAATCAGGGAGTATGGTTCCAGTGGTAAAGCCAAGCAAGAAAGAAACCCTGAGTTAAAGGAGGAGGAAGTGGAGGAGGAAAAGGTGAATCAATCAAAGACAAATGTGATGAAGCACAAATTTTAGATGTGAAAAATAAAAGGCTGCAACCCCCAATTTAACAGGAATTTAATTAGCACACTTCTTTACTTTGAGCAAATTAGTATTTGTAAATCACATTCCTCTACACAGTGGTCCCAGCAGTTTGTAAGAGACATGCTTGGGGTCAGAGGGTTAGTAATAAGATGGACCAGGGCTTTGGAATCCTGCCGACAGGACAATGGGTTTGGAAGTATGTCAAGTAAAAACAGTTTGCTAACAACGGCAGTGTACAGACAACTTTCATTCTTTCCATGCCAATTATAGGTTAATTCGTCAGCTACTGGTTGAAATTGGCAGAATGTAAATGAATCAACTGAATGTTTCCCTGTAGGGCCTGCGATGTAACCAAACGCTCCATGTTCCGTTCAGAAGTTAGCTTATTTATATCAAAATGATTTACAAATTATATAACCTAATTTAGAGTACAGTAAAACCCTTGTGCCCAGGTCCTAATATCCTAAACCAGCTCCTCTGTCTGGAAGTCATCTACTTGTCAAATTCTAGGCTAACCTCGAGCTCTTGCAATAAGGAAGTTGCTATGACAACTGAGGAGAAAGTTTTGGGCAACATAATATAATCCAAAACTTTTTCTGAAAGAAAAACAACCATTTGAGTAGCTTCCCTAAGCCAAAAAGATGCCAATAATATATACCCCAAAAGGGAAATATATACCAATTATAAAGCCTGAGACTCAAAGGTCAAGAAACACAAAGCTAGATGGCATAATCAAATCAACAGAGCCAGAAACATGGCAGGCCCACCCATTTGTCTTTGTCCTGAGCTTCTCTTCACTTGTGAGATCCAAATTCTTATTTTATGTCCCAAAGAAGGATGAGCTTGTGTTATTTGAGCTAAGACCCAAACATACCATATGATACAGATCTCCAAAAACCCCAGTAATGAATTGATTGAGCTTTCATTGTTATGCTTCTCTCAACCTTCGTTGAGTTCCTATTTGGCTTGACATATGTTCAAGGAAAAACTGATGGCTTTACAAAAATTAAATCTAATGAAGACAAGTTAGAAACAAAACCTTTTAAAGTAACTGATCTTCGAAGTATATTTCAGGGGAAGTAGTTTCTCCACTCATAATGAGAATTTTCTTTTTTTTTCTATGTATCTTTGTTCTCTCTTTGTTCTTTATCTTTCTCTTTCCATTCTTACATGACTGCTTCATTTTTAGCTGTGTAATTTGGGAAGCTGATGGCATCCCAAATTTCAGAAGGAAGCTATGACTATACCTGACCAATTAGAAGCTTTATACTTCCCTGGCTGCAAAATTGGTTCAGAGTTGTAAACAAGATCCAATCAGAAATACTTGGATTAATATGGACCATTCATTGAAGGAACTGAGTCATTAGAATACCATCATGACTATCTCTGGTGTTGGAAGATACTATGACATACCGCATATACATTCCACCAATGGAGAGAAGATGTGTTTTAAAATTTGGCCCTGATTCCTAAAGTTGTGTGACCTTGAACAAATTATTTAATGTCCTGGGCCTCATTCTCTTTACCTTCAAAATCCTTTGGGATCTTCTGTAAAGACTGTATATAGGTTGCATATTTGAAGGTACATCATAAATTATGTAAGGTCTTGCCTTTTGCCATTTGAAGCCTGGACAATGGGTTAGGAAGTATGTGGAGCAAATACAGTTTGTTAACAACTCTAGTGTACAGACAACCCAGAAAGGAAGGTCCAAGAGAATCTTATCTCCAATTAACCACCCAAAACTGCCATGTGCTGAAGTGGTAGAGCACTAGCCTTAAACAAAAAAGCAAAGTAACAGTGCCCAGGCCCAAAGTTCAAGCCCCACTACTGGTACACACACAAAACAAAGAAAAGCTTCAGAGCCAAAAAATACTGCTGAGCCATGTGTCTGAAATGCTTAGTGGATTGCTATGGGGATTTTCTTTCTTTCCTTTTTTTAAAAAATTTTCCCTGTTAGTGAGAATCACTCATGCCAAGCAATTATCTGCCAAATGGTGACTTCATTTATGATGCTGGCAATGTGATGTTGAACAGCTGACGACTTAGAGAAGAATCTGTCCCTTAGCTTATATAGCAAAGGAAGTGTAACAAAAATTTGGAGATGCTCATGTCATGTTCAAGAATTTTGTTCAGATTAAACTTACTGTAAAACAACTCACATCAGTTCAATATTTTTAAAGATTAAAAGAATAAAAATGCCTAGCACTTACCAGACACAGACAGCAGTTTATGTTACATTACATAGCTTAGTCCTTCCAACAACTCATAAGGAAGGTGCTTTTATAATCCACCAATCTGAAATGAGGCCCAGAGATGTTGACTAAATTTCCCAAAGCCTCAGAGTGCATTAGCAGCTGAGTTGGAATTTGAATGTGCAGAGCTTGGCTCTATCATCGGACTTGTGCAGCCACTGGGCCTTTCTGAACTTCTGATCATCTCAAGCATAGAATTCCCTAGATTTTCTTTAACAAGTAACTTGTGTGTGAAATTCTAGTATTTGGGATCTCTAAGTTTATCTTTCTCAAACACTGTTGTTTGAACTGTTATAACCTTCAGCAAGTTCCCAAGACTCCATACCTTGGTTTCTTCATCAGTCAAATAGTGATAATAAAGGAGCTGGGAAGGTGGTTCAGTGGTAGAGTGCTTGCCTTGCAGGGATGAGGCCCTGGATTCAATTCCTCAGCACCACATAAACAGAAAAAACATGAAGTGGTGCTACGGCTCAAGTGGTAGAACACTAGCCTTGAGCTGAAGAGCTGAGGGACAGCGCCCAGGCCCAGAGTTCAGGCCCCACACCGCACAAAAAAAAAAAAAAATGGTGATAATAATGGCATCTAATTCCTTGAGTGTTTGCTGGTGTAAAGGGAGAGAGTTCGTGTAAAGTATATAAAATCATGCCTGACACAAAGGATAGCTAAATAAATATCATTCATTGTCATGATCATTATCAACACCACTTTCACCCTGTGTATCAGACACCATTTCACATCTGCTCTTGCTCCTCTCAGTTTTTCCTATCCTCCTCATCTCTTACTCCCTGAAGTCCACTATTGCACATTTTCTCACACCTGTCCCCCATGAGGGCCTCACTTAGGCCAAGCTATGCATCTTCCATATCCTGAACTGGGGTATCTGATGATCCCCATGCATAAGATCTCTAAACACCCAAAGATATGCAGCTCAGAGTGCTGAGCAGTGTACCCTTCAAGAATCAAAACAAGGAGTCTTAGTTGGGTGTCCGTGGCTCAAGTCTGTAATCCTAGCTGCTCAGGAGGCTGATATCAGTTCAAGACTAGCTGGTGCAGAAAAATCTGTGAGAGTCCATCTCCAAAATAACCAGCAAAAAGCTGGAGTGGCTCAAGTGGTAGACCACACTGAAGAAGCAAGCCAAGCCAACATGTGGCCTTGAATTCAAATACCGGTTACAGAAATAAAACAAAGCACTGTTTTTTCTTCTCTCATATCAAAGAGCATATTACTTTGCTTAAGTTGCTACAACAAAGTAACACAGACTGGGATCTTGGACTTAAACAGAGATTCATTTTCTCACAATTCTCATGGTTGTAAGGAGACTTTTTTGTTTCCTCCTGAGACTTCTCCTGGCTTACAAACGGCTGTTTTCCTGCTGCTTTCTCCCTCAGCCTTTTATCTGTGCACATGAATCCCTGTTGTCTTCTTGTATGTACAAATGTCCTGTCTTTCTAAGGGCACTCATCATATTAGATTAAGGCCACCCCAACAGATCCTATCTCCAAATACATTCTGGGGTATAGGAGGCTAGGCCTTCAAATGTTGAAGCATTTGGAGGCTGTTAGACACATAATGTATAAAATTACATACTTTATATATTAAATTATAAATTTTACACATAGTTTATACATAAAATTATCTATTTTGTATATTATATATCCTAACGTTGTATAGCTATCTAAGATCGATTAGCCATAGTACCTAGACAACATAGTACCTAATATATAACATACTCAGGCCCGAAGAGACCCAGTTCAGATTATAACTGAGTGTCCCATGGATATTTCTCTAGGATTTTTCTTTAAGGTCTTATGGGATACAGCAACAGATTGACCTTCGTCATGAACTTTCTTTCCTGATTTTCATTCCCTCTCTGTTTGGAACTGTACTCACTGATAAATGTCTTTGCACATCTTAGTCTCAGGCCATCTTTCTCAAAATTTGTGACTGACATGTTTAACAGAAATTGTGAATGAGCTCCTACTTTGGGGACAAGCACAGATGGGGTGTTGGCCCCGGCTGTGCTGTTAGTCTTGTCCCTGGGCTGAACTAGCCCCTTAGTATGTGTCCTGGCCGTACCAGATGCTTTCATGACCCAGGGTCCTCATCTTTAAGTAACAGGGCTAGGTCTCCTCCTCCCCTGAAATTACATAAGACATCCTTTCTGTGAGTAACCTTTTTAATTCTCTTGTAGCTGAATGCTTATTTCCATAAAATTATAAATAAGCAAATATTCTGGATAAATTGGGCAAGAAAAATCCCAGATTTGCCCAAAAAGGAAAACAAAATTACACGATACTTCAAAAAGTTTCTAAATTAATGCTCCAGTATTATATATAATTATATGTAAGAAAGTTAACATATATACAACTTGTCTGTCCAAGATTTTAATTTTCCTGGCCACAACATGTATGGCAGTTAAGGCAAAAGACAGAAGTAGATTAATTCACATAAACTTGATATGTATATCACATATACATACACAATGCAAACCTCATTCTTTTGTCTTATAACTATGTGGAAGCAGCTAGGTGTGGATGCAAATACATTTTTCATGCATTTCTCTTGGCATTATCATCATATTTAATGTAACATCCAGCAAAGCAGAAATTTTAATTACATTTATGGCTTAACCATCTGTATTTGTTTGGAATTTCTGACTCTTCAAAGCAAAATTATGAACCTGGCTTTAGGTCTGGAAATGTCTCAGACTACAGCCAAATGCATTATCAACAAACTGTGTGACTGTGGTCCAAATATAAAATAAGATGAGAAGAAGCTGAAATTCATTGTCAAAATACCAAAGTACCTGGATTTTTTATATAGTCACAGATTTATGCTGATACACTTCAAGGAAGCTAACAGGGAGATTTCACATATTTTCAAGGGAAGAAAATGCCTCAGCATCAATAGACTGCCAAATCATTATATGTATGTGCATGTATATGTGTGTGTATGAATAAAATATGTGTGTATTTTGAGGTTTTGGACTTTTTTATTATCATGAAGTATTTGCATAAACATAATGAGATGGTTTGAGGATTGAGCCCAAGTCCAAACAGAACGTTCTTTTCTATTTGATATATACATATTTATGTGTGTGTGTGTATATATATATATATATATATATATACATATATATCTAATGTATACAGCCTGAAGGTGATTCTATACTGTTCTTAGTGTATTTATACTTTGACTGAGACCCATCACATGAGGTCAAGTATGGAATTTTCCACTGTAGAATCATGTCAGTCCTCAAAACACTTTCCCACCAGGTGCCACCAGTGGCTCATACTTGCAATCCTAGCTACTCAGTAGGCTGATATCTGAGGATCATGTCTCAAAGTCAGTGCAGGAGACTCTTATCTCCAATTAACCACCAGAAAACTGGAGGTGGAGCTGTGGCTCAAAGTGGTAGAACTCTAGCCCTGAGCAAAAAAAAGCTCAGGGTCAGCTCCCAGGTCCTGAGTTCAAGCCCTACAATCACCAACAATAAATAAATAAATAAATAAATCTATCTTTCTGATTTGGGGACATTTCAGATTTAGAATTCTTACACTGTGATGTTCAATTTGTCGAGGAATACACTAGTAAGCCATTCTCAATTTGTGTCAGCTCCCAAAAGTGAAACATTCTTCTATCCTACCTGAGGCTATCTCTAGATATTCAGATGAGCAAGATTTAGATGACAAGGAAGGACTCCAAAAAGAAGACATTGCAACTAAAAAAAGAGGAGTCCTCAGGGACTCAAGTTTGGGACCTGAGCTCAAGAGCTCCCCAGTAGGGCCATGTGTGGGCACAAAGCCTGGCCCACACTTCCTTCAGCATGGCCTCTGCTATGGCTCTGCTCTCCACTTTTCAGTGCCAGGAAATGGGCTTGTTGAGCCACATCCTTCAACTCTAAGTTCAGAGGAAATCTTTTGCATGTTTAATGACTACTTAAAACAGTAACGAATAGTGCTGTCTTCCAGCACTTGCTATTAATAGTGACAGCCATCTTCCCCACACAAAAGCAGAATGACATAATGCAACGTAATGACCCTTTCTTCTGTCATGAAATATGAATGATACTTTGCTACACCTTTAAGTTATACTGAGAGTCCTGAGTCATTGAGGCTTAACTGGGAAAGATTACACACACACTAAGTAACACATCTATCTGTCACTCAGCTTGTGCGCATGTTCTTGTGTTAACCAAACTTTAACCCAGCTTGTGTGCAATTATGAAAGAAGAAAGGGACATGAAAGAGAAAGAAAATTATGGGAAAAAAACTCTCTGGAGGATAAATTTCAACTGATTATTTTTCTTATACCATATATGTAGCAGATATTTAAGCATACTTTAAGAAACCAGCTTAGGCAATTTTATGTATATCATATAATTGCAATGATGTAAAAATGAATACATAGCCCAATCTGTATTTAGCTATTTAGAAATCATAAGGTCAGGGGCTGGGAAGGTGGCTCAGTGGTAGAGCGCTTGCCTTGCATGCATGAGGCCGTGGGTTCAATTCCTCAGCACCACATAAGCAAAAAGAAGAAAAAAGCCGGAAGTGGCACTGTGGCTCAAGTGGTAGAGCGCTAGCCTTAAGCTGAGAGCTGAGGGACAGCGCCCAGGCCCAGAGTTCAGGCCCCATGACCGGACCCAAAAAAAAAGAAAAAAAGAAAAGAAAAGAAATCATAAGGTCAGTCCTGGGCAAAAATCAAAACTATCTAAAATGTAAATTAAAAGCAAAAAAAGTGGTGGATATTTAGCTTAGATGGTAAAGTGCCAGCCCAGTATGGCCCTGAATACCACCTCCCCCCAAATGAATTCCTTATAAAGAGGAAAATATATCACACTTGTATTTGTGAGACTATCAATAAATTATTCCTTTCTCTTTTACTTTTTCAATAGGCATATGTATTGCATCGGTAATGTAATACAGATGCAATAAATTTTTCTTAAATTAAAATAAGATGTTGAGAGATGTGAGCTTGCTTAAAGAGGGCAAAAAGATAGGTATGTGGATGCCAAAAAAGTAATTGCTAATTATAAACATTTCTCATTTTCATCTAAATTAATCAGGCAATTTCTACTTATTCTTCCAGTAGAAGTCCATGTTTGTAGCTGCAAAGACCTGAATTTCTTTTGTAAGACTTTAAAGTTCAAACTGCACATATAACTTCTCTAAGGAAAAAAACACACACACAAAAATAATTTCTCTGGGGTATTAATAAAAGTGCATACTGAGCAAGCCTAAATTAAAAAGGGTTTTCTTATAGGGGAAAGGTAACAGACTATCAGTTGTGATTTCAAGATGGATTAAAAACACAGGTCCTTCTAGAGTCAAATATATCCCACCAGGTGCTAAGAAGGAGTACAGACCTCCCTTCACGCACCTGCCCCCTTCATTTCCTGGCTCAGGACTGAACTCAGGGACTCTTGCTTGTGAGGGAAATATTCTACCACTTTAGCCACACAATCTCTACTTTTTGCTTTTAGTTTGTTTTTCAGATATAGAGTCTTGCTCAGGCTAGCCTTGAGTCAAGATTCTCCTTCCTCCTCCCAAATAGCTGTGATCACAGGTGTGTACCATCATGCCCAACTTAAGTTCAGACCTTTTGTGAACGGCCCAGATTCAGCTACACAATGAAGATTGGCTTTTATTTTGCCAATCAAATTTGCTGTTCATTGTCTTAAATCCTTCCATTCTGAAAGGAGTTTTACTTTTCTTTAACATTAACAAATGGTCTATTAAAGAGGTTTTCCCAAACAGGGGTCTATGAAAATGAAAATCAAAGCATATTCCCTCTCAAAGTTTACCAACAGCTGCTGGGTCTCAGAATGACCTAGAGAGCTTTTGAAAAACACAGTCCCAAGGATCTGCCAGAGATCTGAATCAGAATTACTTAGGATTGTGGCCTCCACTTTACATCTCAAAATAAGCTTCCTGTGCCAGTTTGGCTGTATGTAGGCTAAGACTGGAATGCTTCACAGATTAGTAAGGCCTCTGAGCAAGGATGACACTAAAATTCAGGAAGTGTACCATATTTTCTGTGCTTTCCCTGAATTGTGTGGCTTTTCTTTCTTTTCCAACTTAATAAAGTCGAGAAAATTCATAAATAAATGAGTCAATAATACAAAGCACACTTCCTAAGGAAACTATGTATGGTTTAGAACATGTTTGCAGTTCATAAATGATGAATGGGTGCACATAGAAAGAGAGAGGAGTTTCTTGAATGATTCTAACTTAAAGAACTCAAGATTTAAGCTGGGCTCACAAGTATAATCCTAGCTACTCAGGAAGTTGAGATCTGAGGATCGCAGTTTGAAGCCAGTCAGGGCAAGAAAGTCTATGAGACTCTTAACTAACCACCAAAAAAAGCAGCAATTGTGGCTCAGTGGTATAATACTAGCTTTAAGGGAAAAAAAAGCTTGGGGTCAGTGTCCAGGCCCTGAGTTCAAGCTCCAGGACTAGCATGAAACAAAGAATCCATGGTTTTAAAGAAAAATAGGGTATTTTAAAATTAATTACTTTGTTCTTCCCTCCTTCATTTTCCCTTCCATGTTATTCCATTCATGTACTAAATTAGGAGAGCTCAGACTCAGCTAAATACCTTGCTTAATCTAATTTCATTGATTTGGAATGCATTCATATGCAAAATTTCCAAGGTCTTATGCCACCCTATCATTGTCAATATTGACTGACCACTTAATATAGTTCTTGTGTTTTATATCATTGTTATATTTAATTCTCATGAGGTATAAACTCTTGAGCTAAATGTCATCTTATAAAATAGATATCATCATTCCTGTTTTATAATTGAAGAAACTGAGACTTGGAAAATGTTTGAGCCAAGGTACATTAATTTTCATCTTAAATGTCCCCTAAAGGGCTTTCTCCTGCCCTGATTTCTCCCTCTCTTTCTCTCCCTCTTTTTCTCTCTCATTCTCCTTCTCTTTCGGTATTGTTGGGGTTTGAACTCAAGATCTCACAATTGCTAGATCAATACTCTACCACTGACTCAGACATCCAGCCATTTTTTGAAATTAATATTTTTGAAAAAGAGTTTTGATTCCTGCCTGGACATACCTAGTCTACGATTTAGATGGCAGCTATAAAAAAACACAGCTCATCACTTGGTTTCTGCTCAAGTTTATACTTCATTACTCTCAGTACCACTAGATCACTCTCTAAAAAGCTTTTGATAAGGGAAATGTGTCCAGAGTGTGAGATGGTAGCTGCATCTCAGGACATCAGGAAGAGAGCCTCTGGGATTGGCAGTTCTACCCAGAGACACTGGGTACAACTGCCACTTCTGATATTCATGTGACATCTTAGGATCATGATCACTGAACGTCCTGTTATACTAAGCTTTTCAAAGGAATTCTATAAAATTGAGAAATGTTCACCAACTTCAAAAAAAACTAAAAAATGTAGGATATTGGTCAGCTTTCCGACTCTAGAATAAAATACTGGAAATGATCAACTTGAGAAAGTGATAATAAAGACAAAGTTCTGTTTGGACTATCATTTTGGGAGGTTCAAGTCTAAGATCAGCCAACTCATCTTTTGATCCACTCATGGATGTGTTAGGTGGCAATGGCAGGAAGTATGCTGTGTTTATCACCAGGAATTCAAAAAGAAAACGTACTCTTGGGGAACACACAAGGACTTCCTGCCAGGCTCACTCTCTAAGATTTCTGCTACGTCTCCAGTATCACTGTGGGAATTGAGCCTTTAACACTTGGGCCTTGAGTATGGGGGAAAAAAACATTCAACAAACAAATTGTAGCAATGGTTGACGTTAATTAAAATAAGTATGTTATTCATGCTACTTCTTTATTGTTTCCTGCTATAAAAATGAGATACATTTGGATTATGACTCAACTTGACAAATCAATTTTATGAGCTTTTCCTTAAAGTTAGGTCAATTCCAGTCCCCTCATTGTTCAGAAAGGAAATGACACAATGACTTTAACTTGTGAGAAGGCAACAGAAGACTAGAAATCATAAGGAACTTTGGGCATTTGCTTTTAATTTCTATCAGAGTATAATTTTTCATTTTAAGTTCTATGGGAATGGAGTCTGACTCACTAATTATCTCTGAATCCTGATACCACAACTAGAAGAGAGAAGAAGGTCAGTCAACTTCGGCGACGAATGTTGAACTTGAAGCCTTCAGAAATACTAGAAATACGTTAGGAACTCTATGGGGCTTTCTTACAGTTAGCATGTATTTTTTCTTACGGAGCAATAGAGTTGAATGTCCTCTCAATGTCTTATATTCTGAGCACAATGTTAGATTTCACACATTTTTTTGTTCCTAAATATCTGCCCAGAAAAATGGGGTAAATCAAAGTAAGATACATTGGAACAGTGTGGAAGAATCAAATAATCCTAACTTCAAAAATATCACCATACTTTTTGATATTTTTCTCTTTCCTTTTGTTCTGGAATTATTTGTTTTGCCCCAGGAACAAATCATTTTTCATCTGCATTATACTCTCTTTCAAACAAAATAGCTGTGTAGGATAGATTTATTAGGCAGAAGGACACATGAGGACAATATACTTAAGGCTAGTGATTAGTGACAGTTATAGCAATGTCTTACATTTTAACTCTAAAAACAAATTATCAATCTTTAGGGTACAAGTTTGTTCCTATGTATTGCAGATATAGGGGAATGTGTTATTTCTTTGTATAGAGTAATTAAAGAAAAATAGTGTACACTACTCATGGTTATTGATCCAGAGTCATAATAAACTTATCTACTTATTCATTGAAGTTTTTGCCAATCCTTTAAGAATTATTGATACTACTCTATTAGATGACTAAATTACAGAATAAAAAAGGAGCTTCTTTTTTATATCATAATTTCTGGTTTATATTATTATAGGCTAATCAATATGTTTATAATAAAAGTATTAAAATATGCACATTTCTGGCAGTAATTCCACTTCAAGGAATGTACCAAAGATGTATAAAAAGGAGTATGTAGAAACATTTATATCATAGTCTTATTTAGAGAAGCCCAGAATTGACAATAGCCTACATGTTCTAACATCAGTGAGATTAATACATAGTAAATCCATTGCTATATGGAAAATATTCACCCTTTCTTGTCAGGTAACAATGAAAGAAGTTGAGAAGGAGAAAGTAGATGGTTGGTATGAGACTGCTTTCATAAGTTCAAAACTGACGGTGTGTGTGTGTGTGTGTGTGTGTGTGTGTGTGTGTGTGTGTGTGTGTGTGTGTAGGTACACATTCAAAATTAAACATTAGAATACTTTAGAATACTTGGATTTGATACCTGCTGGGCCTGTGGCTTCACACCAGCTCTTTTACTTCAATAATTGCTATGGAAACCAGATTCACAGATGTACTCTGTAACTCTGTCCTCGCTGAGAGGTTTTATTAGTCCTGTGGGTTGTCTGTAGAATTCCCTTCATCTTCTAATGTCTTTGCAGGTTCAGAAGACAAAGGTGTGAGGGGATTCCCTTCTTCATAAATTGGCCCTTAACTATAAAGAATGGAAACAGGAAAAAAATATTGCAGGTGATATGTTCACAACTAGTGTCACTCTGACATGAATACCTCTGACTTGTAATATTCACTAATTACTGCCGCTGTATTGGCTTTCAAATTACTCACCTGATGTTACTGAACATCGGAAAGGTAGTCAGAAAAGGGTGCAATAGACTGTGCCAAGCTGAGCCACAGAGCTCCAACGCCCAGCTGATTTCCTCCATGTCTTAAAAAAAAATCATCTGAAATAGATTCCACACATCTGCTCTGGGGGGGACCCAGTCAAATCGTAGTCTCATTGCTCTGAGAGGTGAGCAGCTGGATAAGACATTGTCAAATGGCCTTTCCTCGCTTTCCTGCTGCCCTTTCTCTGTCTGTCCATTCTCACTTCCCAGAAGAAACAGCTGCAATTAAGCAATTAAGGTTTCAGCAGTTTCCTAGAAAACTCAAGGAAGACAAGTTTCATGGAGCAGAACCACTCTGTGTAATTTGGACTTTTTAACGTTCTTCAGTTCTTGCGTTATATATGTCACTTAATGTAATTAAAAGGAAATAAGCAACATTTAAAGTTGTGGTAAACTGGGAATATGATATATGTCTATAGTCCCAGCTATTTGTGAGGTAGAGGAAAGATCATTCAAGCCCAGAAATTTAGGGCCAACCTGGGCAGTACATTTTACTTTATAAAATAAAATGAAATAACATTATGAGTGAATTCCATATATTATAGTAGAGTCCCTTGAAAATTTAAAAAAAGACACTGTATGATTTAGGAAAAAGGAGCTGATTCTTGGGACACACATTTGTTGTTCTACATATCTGTACTTCTATCGTTCTTTATTCCTTATTGTTTATGAGACTGGAGAAGAAGGAAGTACGGATGAAAACAGGGATGCGAGGATTAAAGGGAAATACAAATTTGTCCTATTTTATTTTAATTGCTGTTGTTTGATTGTTTTTGCCTTTACCCTTGCCAAGGGTTGCATAAAGATATCCAGTAGAGGATAATGAAAACAATAGCTACAGATGAAAAGGCTGATTCACCAAGTTTATGAGCAAAAAGGAATTTTAGCATACCATTCATAGTCACACACTCAGTTGGTATACGTAACTGAGTTTTTAAAATTTGTCAGCTAATGCAGAGATAATATTATCATCATTATCTTTAGGAAATATTTTATTCTGCAAAAGCTGCTATACAGAGAAAAAGCTTCCAACTAGAATTTAGTTAAGTACTGAACTACAAATATGTAGAAATTTAAAATGGTCCAGAAAGGGAAAGGGGTGTAACTCGCTGGCAGAGCACTTGCCTAGCATGTGTGAAGCCCTGGGTTCCATTCCCAGGGCCACAAAAATAAATAAATAAAATTAAAGAAGAAATGGTCCAGGCAAATGTAATATAGTAAATATTTATTCATAATATTTTCAAAATAACATATAAAAAGTTAACTCCAGGGCGGGGTCATAGTTCAAGTGGTTAGAGTGCTTGCTAGGCAAATAAAAGGCCCTGGCACCATCAAAGATAAATCATTTTTAAAAAAGAGTTAACTTTAATAAGCAATGTGTAGAAAAATTATAAAAATTTTTTTGTATAAGAAAGATAATGAAAAGTCCCTAACCTAATTTCCTTTAAATTGAATAGATAGGGCCAAAGAAGCTCCATTCAACTCCTATAGTTATAGGATTCAGAAAATCTTTTCAGATTACCTGTTTTTCTTTTATTTCATCTGATGTGTATTTGTCTGTCTAATTTTCTCTTTCTCTGTATCCATATAGATATATAAATACAGATGTAAGTAGATATAGATATGAGTACAAATATATATATATATATATATATATATTAGCACATACTTACAAACTTAAACAGTCATGAGTTACTTAATGCTTATAGTCCAAGAAATACATCATTAGGCAATTTTATCATTGTATACTCATATGAAGTAAGATAACTACATCATTAGATTATATCATTATTGTTGTATATGTGATCTATCATTGACCAACTCCTCACTCTGTAGTAAATGACAGGGGCCCAATACATATAATTTAAAATGAAATTTCTTCAAAATTTATATTTTTCATGAGGCTTATTCCAAATATATATTTGGGGGGGGGTCGGTTGTGGGGCTTGAACTCTTGACCTGTGCACTGTCCCTCAGCTCTTCAGCTCAAGGCTAGCGCTCTACCACTTGAGCCACAGCACCCCTTCCAGTTTTCTGAGTGTTTTATAGGAGATAGTCTCATGGAGTTTCCTGCCCAGGCTGGCTTTGAACCACAATCCTCAGATCTCAGACTCCCAAGTAGCTAGGATTACAGGCGGGAGTCAAGAGCGTCCAGCGTACATATATTTTTATAGCATGAGAATACACTCCTGGGACCAGCTTTATTAATCCAGCCCACTTCCATGGCAGTACGTGTCACAAGGCAGCAACCATGGCGCTGAAATAAAATTGATGGGAGGGGTGGGGTTGTGAGAGAATGATGAACAGGTGATATTGGGCAAGATGCATTGTACTCTCAAACTGACATGCTGAATTTAAACCCTTGGCACACTAAATAAAGTTATACACAAAATACAATAGTGAAAACACTTTTTAACCATAAATGATGTTACTGTCATGTTTCCAAAAGTCCAAACATTTCAAGCACAACTAAGATATAACATAGGCCATAAAAGTCAGATCTAGACCGATCCTCCACATGAAGCAAAAGCACTTTTAATTTTTTTGCTAAACCAAAGGGTAGACAGTATCTTTTTCTCCACACCCTAGGCAGCCCATTAAGGACTACTAGATAGGACTGGTGCTTTGTAGGTGACCAGACACTTGTCTCCCAGACTCAGCTCTACTCCACAAACTGCTTGGTGTCATGTGATCAGGCTGTCACCCTGCACTAACAGGGAATTGTATGCTGTGGCTGAATTAGAGACACAGTTGCTGTAGGAGGAGGGTTATGCCGCCTGAATCATTACTAGATCTTAAGTGAGGATGAAGGGGCAAACTACAAGGCTGGACAGAACAAGAGTGTTGGAAAGGCCACTATCACACATGAAATAAAGCACAATGCCAGTGGAATAGAGGGAAGGCAGGTCAGCCCAGAGATGGCCTCCAGGAGTATGTACTGAAGCAGGTAAGCCTCCACCATATGCCCCAGGGTTGTGCTCTTCAGTAGGTTTTCCCTGACTTAAGGTCTAGAGGAGGCCCAGAGGGATGTTGTGACTACCTCATGGTATTCACTGCCATGAACCTGAGTAGGAATACCCTTCCTCAGTATAAGGCAATGTTATAAAACAACAAATACAGACTCAAGATCAAATAAGCAAGAGATCACAGCTTATAAAAAGTACCTTGGCTGCCAAATGCTGGTGGTTCATGCCTGTAATTCTAGCTACTCAGGAGGCTGAAATCTGAGGATGGAAGTTCAAAGATAGCCTAGGCATGAAGTCTATGAGACTTCCAACTACAATTAATCACCAAAAAGCTGGATGTGGATCTGTGGGCCAAAATGTTAGAATATTAGCTTTGAGCAATACAAGCTCAGGGACAGCAATCAAGCCTTGAATTCAAGCCCCAGGACCAGCGCGCACGCGCACACACACAGACACACAGACACACACACACACACACACACACACACGTGGTTGCATTCATCATACAGGTTGCCACTGAATAAGCAACAGCCTCAGAGAAAGTGGTGTTAGGGCCTGGCCTGCAGCTTTCAGGCTTTGCTCTGAGATTGAGGTAACTGGATTGAGCCTATGGGTGTCCAGTGTGGGGCTACTGTCACTGGAAGGCCCCAGAATCACTGCTTCTCTCCAGGATGATTCCATGTAAGGACCAAGCATCCTGTGTGCAGCACCCTCACACACTCTCCCCATGCTCCAGCTACTCAGTCCTTGCCTTGAGTCATTGAAACTCCCACAATATCCCCCAACTACTATTGACACGGCCAACTGAATAGCAGAAATGTTTGATCCAACATAAATATTCAACTATTTGGAACTGAGACAAACAGTTTCTTAAATAAATATTAAGATGATGTAAAAAAATGTGGAAATGAAAATATGTAGCCAGGTGCTGGTGGCTCAGGCCTGTAATCCTAACTACAGAGGAGGTTGAGATCTGAGGATCCCAGTTCAAAGCTGGCCCAGGCAGGAAAGTCCATGAGACCCTTATTTTCAATTAACCACCACTAAAATAGAAGTGGAGCAGTGGCTCAAAGTAGTAAAGAGCTAGCCTTGAGTAAAAGAATTCAGGGACAGTGCCCAGGTGTGAGTTCAAGCCTCATGACCAACAAAAACAACAAAAAAAGGAAATACGTAGTAGCATAAAAATTAGTTAAATATCAATGCTTTGTTATATGTTAAGTGTATATAGTTACATATACCTAGAAAGTTATTTGACTTAATAAACTTTATTAAATAATATATAACGTCAGAAAAAAGTACAAAAGAATTGAAGCTAAGTTTGAAGTAGAGTATTAATTGTATCTTCTGATCAAGACTGGTGGAAAAAAATAAATGATCATTGCTAATTACTAGTTTTTTTGAGTGCTTAAGTTCAAACTTGGGGGTAGACAGAAACTTTCAAAGGTTATAATGCTCCCAAAATGTGTTAAACCATAAATTATTTATGAACAGATCTAATAATCATTTGAGAAAATTTCAAGGTAACTTATCACCTTCTGAAAACCTTCAGACAATTTTGCTTACAGTTTTCCTAGTGTCAATCTTATCTTGGCTTTGACATCACTAAGTTGTTTTCCATTATTTCATTTGCTTAGGTTGCTTATTCTTTAATGTAAGTCATAGTTCTATGTTTTTGGCAAAAATAATCGTTTCTATAGCAACCAACAGGGATATCTCAAAGAGAGGATTAAGATGTTAGAAAAGAAATAAATAACAGGAGCATATGAGAAATGGAAATAACCATTCTTATTCCCATAAGAATAAAATATTAGGATGCCAGGGTTTACTATGGGCCTTTCAGAATTATGTTGTTCTTCAAATAAAATACTTCACTTTTCCTGAAAAAATCATGGAGATTAGTTGAGGGAAAGGTAAGTCATTTGAAGAATTGATTTAAATTAAGCAAGAACTAGTATATAGAACACTTTTCTTACTGGAAAATATTCTGGATAAACAGAAATCCAGAAGACTACCAAAAGAATTTGCTGTGTTGTCTATATTTTAGCACAAGCCTGACAATAATAAAATGGTGAATATGGTGGCACTTCAATTTTAGCAATTTTTATGTTGATCTTCTGGCTTTATGCTAGCCATCTCTGTGGTTAGTTATCTCAGACAGCTGACCGATATGAGCTTAGACAATTCCAAGGAAAGACAACTCAATGGAAGATCAGAGAATGATTTGAATATTTGAATTGAGGTATATATAACTTACATATGGAAAACACACATCTGAAAGGAGCAATTCTAGGAGCTTTGACAAAAATCAAATGCATATATTCATGCAGCCAAAAGCCAAATCAAGATCGCTGACATTTTCATTGTCCCAGATGATTCTCACACTTCATTCTTTCCCATTCAGCCTTCACCAAGACAACCACTGTTTAGATTGCTTTATCTTACATGAATTGTAACTGTGTGAAAGCATCATATAGGTAGAATCATAGTATATTCTTTTATGTGTGTCTGTATTCAGTTCAACAATTGTTGAGATTCATCCATGTTGTTACCTAGATCAGTAATTCCATCCTTCCTTTCTATTGTTAAATAGTATTGCATTATATGAATGGACCACTGTAGTTTCCACCTTCTGATGGTTCATTGGCAATTAATCTATATGATATATAGATTGTATCTCAAGTTATCATCCCTATTAAACTTACACACAGCCTTTCTTATTTGATTATCAACAATTTTTTTGCATAGTGTGTGTGTGTGTGTGTGTGTATGTGTGTGTGTGCTGATCCTGGGGCTTGAACTTCAAGCAAAGATGCTGTCTCTGAGCTTTCTTTGTGCAAGGCTAGCACTCTTACCAGTTGAGCCACAGCTCTACTTCTGTCTTTTTGGTGGTTAATTGGATGAGTGTAACAGACTTTCTTGACTAGGCTGGCAGGAAAGATCTCAGTCTCGTTAGTAGCTAAGATTACATGTGTGAGCTACTGGTGCCCAGCACCATAGAGCTTTTTGTGTTTTTTTTTTTAAGAAGAAAGTGCTTTGTAGATTTATAGCCACCTGTGCCTGGTTAATTTTTGCATTTTTAAGCATTCAAATGAAGTAAAAATTACATACTTTAGACTGATAGAAAAGCCAAAATAAAGCCTAGCACCATGGCTAATGCCTGTAAAACCAAGTATTTGAGAGGCAGAGATAAAAGAGATCATGGTTCAAGGCTAATCTGGGAAAGAGTAAGTTTCAGCCTCAAAGAACAAGCAAAACATGCCTGTTATGTTGAAGACATAAGAAGGAGGATGACATAGTATAAAGCCAGCCATGGCCTGGGCTGGGCGGAACTGGGGGGTGGGGGAAGGGAAGGGCAGGGAAGTGAGAGATACTACAAATATACAAACAACATAAAAAGTCGGGTGCCAGGGCTGGGAAGGTGGCTCAGTGGTAGATCGCTTGCCTTGCATGCCTGAGGCCCTGAGTTCGATTCCTCAGCACCACATAAGCAAAAAGAAAAAAGCCGGAAGTGGCGCTGTGGCTCAGGTGGTAGAGTGCTAGCCTTGAGCTGAAGAGCTGAGGGACAGCGCCCAGGCCCAGAGTTCAGGCCCCACAACCGGAACCCCCCCAAAAAAATAGTCGGGTGCCAGTGGCTCATGCCTATAATCATATCTACTCAGGAGTCTGAGAGCTGTGGATCAAGGTAGTCATAGCTAGTCCAGCCAGGAAAGTTCATGCAATTTTTATCTCCAATTGACCATCAAAAAGTCCGAAGTACAGTTGTGGCCCAAGTGGTAGAGTTGAGCAATAAAAAGCTAGCCTTGAGCAATAAAAAGCTCTGAAACAGTACCAAGACCATGAATTTAAGCCCAGTACTGCCACAGAAACAAACAAATAGCAAAAAAGTTGGGGTTATGGCTCAAGTGGTAGAAAGCTTGCTTAGAAAGTACAAGACCCTGAGTTCAATTACCAGCTCCACATATACAAGAGGGAGAAGAAAATGAAGAGAAATAAACAAAATGAGATTTTTTTTTTATCAAAGCAACATGATTCATTATTTCCATTGGAATTACTAGTCAACCTTAATTAGAAGCAGTGATTTTTTTTCTTGATTGTCTTAATAAGTCTATGAGGACTTTAATTAGGAAGTCAGTTGTTTCAATTATTTCGCAGAGCAGATAAACTCTGACTTGGAAGCCCTTCTATTTCTGCCCCTTTTCTTCTCAGGGCCCTGTTCAGGATAGCTACCCTAACTCCAATTTCACATTGACTATGTAAGATGGAAATGGTCTAATAAGGTAATTCTAGGGGACAAATAATGAAAGGTTTTCTTCTGTAAATTCCTAGGAGAATTTACACTTTAACTTATTATCTTGTAGAAGATAATAAGTATCATCTCCATTCCCTTGAAGAACCAAAATTATGAACCTTCAAAAGTAAATTAATCTGAGTGCTAGTGGCTCACATCTGTAGTCTTAGTTAATCAGGAGGCTGAGATCTGAGGACTAAGGATAGAAGTCAGCCCAGACAGGAAAGACTCCTATCTCTGACTAACCACCACAAAGCCAGAAGCAGAGCTGTGGTTCAAGTGGTAGAGTTGCTAAGACTTGTGCAGAAAAAGATAAGAGACAGAGCCCAGGCCCCCTAAATTTAAGCTTCTGGCCCAGAGTTCACACGCATGTGCACACACGCACACACACAGGCACACGCACACGTGCACACACACACAATTGAAATCAGATATTAAGAAATGTATTTTCAGAACTGGAGGGACTTCTCAGCATTCACTGAAGTCTGATGAACTCCATTTACAAGGTCATGAGAAACTGCCACCATCCATCTTGCTACAGAATGAAGACAAGCAGAAGAACATACTAAGACATACACGGCTAGGAATTGCCCCCAACTCCCTTCAGACACCTTTTGCACTTTTCTGGCCCAGGCTTGGCTTCCAGCTATGTACAGTCCATCACAAATGGAAAAGAATAGAATTTTAAAATAGTAACACATGCTTCTCCCCCTCCCCCTCACCAGTACCTAAAGCTATCTCAAACATATTACACACTGAGTAATTTATAAGTAATAATGTATTTCTTACAATTCTGGAGTTTGGGAAGTCTAAGTTCAAGATGTCAGTATTGAGTGTTTGGTGAGTACCTTCTTGCTGTGTCTTTATATGGTAGAAAGGACAGAAAGGTAGTAAGGGGTTTAAGCACCTTTTCTGCTGCCCTTTTAAGGCACTAATCCATATATAAAGGTAGAGTCTTCAGGACTTGGACTTAATCACTTCCCCAAAAGTCTTACCTCTGAACACTACCATCAGTGGGCTTAAGCTTCAACACTTGAATTTTGGGAAACATTTAGATCATAGCAGTGTTTCAAAATATGCTTTACTATAACAAATAACTGGAACAATCAATTTATGAAGCGAGGTTTATTTATTTATTTTTACATGTTCTGCCCATCCTAGGGCTTGAACTCAGGGCCTGGATGCTATCCTTGAGCTGCTTCTGCTCAAGGCTAGTGTTCCACAGTTCTACTTCTGGACTTTTCTGAATAATTTATTAGAAATGAGAGTCTCACAGACATTCCTGCCAGGGCTGGTTTCTAACCTCCTGAGTAGCTAGGATTACAGGCATGAACCAATGGTGCCCAGCTTGAGAAGGTTTATTTTGGCTAACAGTTCTGGAGGTTTTATTAATTGACCCAGTTGTTTGGGGGACTGTGGCAAGCCAGCACATTATGATACAGAATGAATGATGAAACTAAACTGTTCACACCATGGCCTGAAATGAAAGAGATAGAAAGAGGAAGCGATCACCTTCAGGGAGTGCCCTCAATGCCATACAATCTCCCATTAGGTTTCACCTCACAAACTTTCCCCAGAGTGCCACAGGCTAGGAACTGAGCCATTAATACACAAGCATAGTCCAAACCCAATCTATAGCAAGACTTGTAATACTAGAGACGATGAGATGAATTGTTTGTAAGTCTTCAAAGTCTAGATTATCATAATCAAATCCAAGGTTTTTAAGGATTAGAAGTATGAGCTAAATGCTATTATTTACAGATTCTGGAGGAGACTTGCTTCCTCAAAGAGATACTTGCCAAGGAAGAAGGAGGAAGGACACTATTAAGTCATTCACAAATGTTTAAAGGAGCTACATCTGTCCCTGGCCAGGTCTGACTAGATGGAACCACCTGATAAATTCAGGGATATGAACATAATGCAGGATAGCTTCTCTCCTTAGTTGAGGATACCAGAAGTGTCACATTTTGCTGCATCTTTCATACCAACTGGAAGATCAGCAGAAAGAGACTTAGATGGCTTTACCCTGGCCACTTAAGAGAATAGTGGAAATCGGATCTCTATCCAAGTCACAAAGGAAATGATCTTCCTGCCACAGTAGCCTCTATAATTTGGCACACTGCCAGGAAAGCTATGCCATAGGTACTGGATCAAAAGGGCTCAGAAATTAGCCAGGGGTCTGTGGCTCACACCTATAATCCTAGCTATTTGGGAGGCTGAGCTTAGGAAGGTCTCGGATCAAAGCCAGTCTGTGCAAAAAAAGTTTGTGAGGCCTCTTCTCAAGCCATAGCTGGGCACCTTTAGGAAAATGCTTTTTATCCCAAGGCACTAGGGAGGACAAATTGAGAAGATTGTATGAGGCTAGCCCTAGCAGAAAAGTATGTGAGACCCTATCTCCACAGAGGGAAGCTGAACACAATGATATGCCTGTTATCCCTGCAAGAAAGAGAAACAGAGAAGTAGATGGATTGCTGCTCATGTATGTTCCTAAGTTGGAAGCCATACCCTATCTCAAAAATAACTGGTAACAGCAGGACTGAAGGCATGGCCTCAAGTGGAGACCATACTAGCAAGTGCTATGCCCTGAATCCAAACCTCAGCTCAAGAAAGGGCCCAGAATGACCACATATTTTCCTCTCCCTCGAAGCTAGATTGGTCATGTGATTGAGTTCTGACCAATGAGTTGAAAGTGGAAGTCCCATGCAAATTTCTAAGAACCATTCCCAAAAGGCAGAGGTTATGCTTTATTTTAGCCTTCCTTTTATCCTGCTCCCTCAAGCTAGAACATGATCTAGAGCTCTAGCAGCTACTTTGGATAGTGAGAAAAAAGAAATCAAAAGCTAGAAGCTGTCCTGGCCCTGAAGAGCAAGGAATTTCATACCATTTTTTACAAGAAAGCTAAGTACACATTTAATTCTTAAGTCATTGCTTTTGGAACTTTAATTACTTAGAGATTCGTTTTTATTGATTTATGAAAATCTATACTCTTTCCATCATAACGCAAGATTTAAGGCACAAGGGCTGGGAAGGTGGCTCAGTGGTATAGCGCTTGCCTGAGGCCCTGGGTTCAATTCCTCAGCACCACATAAGCAAAAAGAAAAAAAAGCCGGAAGTGGCGCTGTGGCTCAAGTGGTAGAGCGCTAGCCTTGAGCTGAAGAGCTGAGGGACAGCGCCCAGGCCCAGAGTTCAGGCCCCACGACAGGACCCAAAAAAAAAAAAAAAAAAAAAAAGATTTAAGGCAAAAAAATGCCTTCTGTCATTGTTGGATTCTACTCTTTGTCATGACCTGTTGGGCATACTGTGGACACAGTCAATACCGAAGTTTTTCAGTTGTGTAGAGTAGCATTGATTCATTGAAAACTAATGCAATCTGGAGTCTGTCTTATAGTCCATTCTGTCTCTATCTCTTAATAAACCGTGATGATCCCCAACATCTTTCATCTAAGAGTCATCCTAACACTCTACTAGGAAGAGGAAATGTGTGTGACACTAACAGAGATATGACACATAACAAGTAAATCTTTCTTACTGCAAGTTTGAGGACTCTTTTGAGTGCACCTATCAGAAATGAATTAATTTGTGACATACTTGGTTATTTCACAGAATCTATAGAAACCTTAAGTTATCCTGACTTAGAAGCATTTGATCCTGATTATAAATCCCACGAGGGCAGAGACTTCTTTATTACTACTGTGTTCCTTAATGTCTTGAAACAGTAAGAACTCAAGAGGATATTAGCATCATAAGTACTATCTGCCAAATGCTTCATTATCAACAGCTCCAAATGGAATCCAGACCAAGCATAGACCATTACTGGCCTGATAAGTCTCTTCCAAGGCCAGTGTCAGACTAACCTCCAAAAACATTCCCAATAGACATTTCAGGTCCTTTAACTGGAACCTTAAAATAAAAAAAAAAAAATAAAAATGACTTTAGCTAGGCACTGATGACTTACATCTGTAAGTGTAATCCTAGGCTGAAATTCAGAACATCATTGTTCAAAGTCAGGCCAGGCCGAAAAATCCCCAAGACATCATCTTCAAAACAACTAGCAAATATGCAGGTCTAGAGATATGTCTTAAGTGGTAGGGAGATCATCAGCCAAGCAAGCCAAGTGAGAGTGAAGCCTTATTCAAACCCAGTGCAAGGAAGAAAGGAAAGAAAGGAAGGAAGGAAGGAAGGAAGGAAGGAAGGAAGGGTAAGAAAGAAAGAAATGAGGAAGGGAGGGAGGGAGGGAGGGAGGAAGGAAGGAAGGAAGGAGAGAAAGGGAGGGAGAGAGAGAAAAGGAGAAAGAAGGAAAGAGAGAAAAAAGTAAGTGTGAGGGTAAAACTTTATGCTCAGCCATCACTAGCAAGCAGTCAATGAGATGAATGGAAAGTTGCAACATAGCAAAATAGAAGCAATCTGCATAAAATCAACCTTTATCCCAGATGCCCAGGGAAGATTCAATTTCCATCTCCCTTTTGTTCTTGATTTGTAGAAAATATGGCTATTTGCTCAATTCTGTGTCCATGCACGGATTTACATGCTCTGCTAAGGAAAAGAGGTCTTCCCTCCCTGTCCCAGAGCTCTCATGAGATAATTACTGAAAATTGCTATGAGATACTTTACAAAATGTAATATCCCTCTAGTGATTCTAGTTGATGCCGTGGGAGAGAAGCAGCGTTCCCTCTCCTGAGTATTTTTGTGTTTTAAAAGGTTTAACTGAAGCAGAATTTCCCCCTGGGACTTCCCAAGTCTGTGAAATAACAAAAGAAGGATGAGTGTCTCCAATTGCAGATATCCATTTTGAGAACCAGGTGCAGGAGCTGCTTTCTGCAATGAATGCACACTCATCCACTGACGATGTCAGAAAGCTAACTGTGCAGAGGTCAGTTAAGATATGTGTAAAAATATTTGGAGTAGTGGCAATGGCTCATGCTACACAAGAGGCTGAGATCTGAGGATTGAGGTTTCAAGCCAGCCTAGACAGAAAAGTCTGTGAGACTCTTATCTCCAATTACTTACCCAAAAGCTGGAAGTGAAGCTGTAGCTCAGGTAGTAGAGTACAAGCCTTGAGAGAAAAAGCTAGGGGACAATGTGAAAGCCTGAGTTAAAGCCCCAGTACCACCAGCACACACACAAACACACACACACACACTCACACACACACACACACACACACACATATTTGGAGTGCCAACTATAAGATGGTATGAAAGAAGAGAAAAGCATATAGTACCCATTTCCCACTGATCAGGTCCTTCTGCCAGGAAAGAGAGGTTCAGGTTACTTTCGCATCATGGCGCCCAAATGGATACCTTTCTTTATCTTGCCTTCTCATCTTCCTGTTCTGTTGATCTTCAAGACTCTTTGGCTAATGGGTGAAGGATTGATAAATGTAGTAACACAGATAAACCTTGACAACATCATGCTGAGTGAAAAACTGGACACAAAAGGCATCTTATTGAATGATCCCATTTATGCAAAATTTCTAGAACAGGAGTCTACAGAGACAGACCATGGATGGTTACTTAGGGATGAGGTGGGGGAATAAAAACAGGAGGGTTAATAATAGATAAAGGGGATAAGGTGTTGTTCTGATGTGATGAAAACACTCTAGGATTGACTATGGTGATTTTTCACAACTCTAAAGATGCTAAAAGCCATGGAGTTGAACACTTGAGCTTGTGGTATAAGAGTTACCTTAATCAAACTGTTACAAAACCCATTATGATTACTTTTAAATGACATTAGGCTTTATGAAAATGTTTACATAATTCTTATTGAAGCTCTATTTCAGTAGGGACACTAGGTAAAGTGGGGAAATGAATACATTTAATTAATATAACTTAAGTTTCCCAACAGATATTCCAGATGATGGTTTTTATCAATTTGTAACCATTAAAAAAAAAGTTTCCACAGTCAAGGAAATTGGAAAGTTTCAGAGTTAATGAAAACAACAATTTTACCATTGCAGGGCTCTTTCAGCCCTCCCTTAACAGGCAGGCATGCATTGTGAATTTATGCAAGCAGGCATGCATTGTGAATCTATGAGGTTGAAAGAACATAATGCGTGGGTTACCAAACTGTGTTTATCTTAAAGCCTTTTTGTCACAAAACATCCTGCAGAATCAGCCTTTCGTGGTACATGTGCTGGTAAATGCTGGTATCCATCTCTTATCACTACAGAAATCATGCAAAACTTAATATAGGTTCCTACTCAGCTGAAGTATTTTCCTATTTGCATCCATTTTCCATTAAAGCTCCCTTGATCCATGCAAGTTCCGTTGAAGTTTTATCCAAGTTTATGACAACCACTGTTATTGCTTTCTAACTTCTTTTCATTCTCTGTTTCATGTTTACAAATTGTAAAGGGTATGGTTTAGAGTGCAAACTCTCTACTAAGTAACAAGACCTTCTGTGGCATAACTCTGTCTGCTTCTGTGACATAGAATTTGTGTGATTTTCCTCCTGAAATAGGAAGATATTCTAGGAACATATCACTACCTCAGTAATCCTTCTGTCTCTGTCTCATGGATCAATTCCTTCTCCCAGAATCCCCACTTTCTGCATATCTCAGCAAAGATGAATTGACAAATTAATCTGGAAAGGTTTCAAGTTGTTCAAACTTTATTAATTTTACAAAATCTGCTTTGAAGTGTTGCAATTAATAATTCAGAGTAAATAGCACATTTGAAATTAGGGAGCAAATGCTTGGGGCCATTATTCTTCCTTATTCCTGTATTTTCTACCAGTAGCATAACAAGAATACAGCCAGCACAGCAGCCATCACTTTTACCACTGCCTTGCTGCTGGAGTTCCAATGTCCATACTTCCTTTGTTAAACTATATACTGACAATTATTTATTCAAAAATATTAGTCACTCAATGGTGGTGCACACCTGTAACCTTAGCCACTCAGAAGCCTGAGATCTAAGGATCACAGTTCTAAGCAAAAAGGTCTGTGAGACTCTTGTCTCCAATTAACCTCCCAAAAGCCAAAATCAGAGTGGTGGTTCAAATAGTAGAGCACCAGCCTTGAGCAAAATAGCCAAGGGACAGATCCCAGACTCTGAGTTCAAGTCCTAGTACCAGTTAGGAAATACCACAAAGATTAGGAAATTTGTTCATTTGTAATCTTTGTCAACAACTGTTATGACTTCGTTTAAAAGGATCCTGGCTTATGAGCATTTGTAATACTGGGTAAAAACAGTAAGTCAAAACATGGAAGCATTGCACAAGTAGTACAACAATCTAGAGTAAAAAAGCCAATCAAGAGTTCAAGGCGCTAAGTTCAAGTCCCAGTATGGGCGGGCACACACACACACACACACACACACACACACACACACACGTAAGGCAAATATTTGATACCATTGTGATTATTTGAACATATTTTATGTCGAGACATATTGGGAACTTAGGAGAACCAGAAAAAGCTAATTCTTTCAAAGCATACTATACCTGTCTTTAGATAGGAGGAGGAAGAACAGGAGGAGGAAGAAGGGAAGAAAAAGGAAGAAAGACTAATAAATATGTAATAACTGCAAAGATACAATTTGAGGAAATTCTTTCTCTAAGCTGTGGAGAGAATTGAAGCAGAAAACCACTTGGTACTTACCTTGATTCAACATCTGTCAGTAGCTGTTTGTTAATTAATAATAAATTTTTGCATAGGGCTTTCCAGTTTACCCAGCACTGTCATATGCAGTATGTTACTTCAACACAACCATGAGAGGTGTATTGTGTTTCCCCATTGTACACATGGCAAAATTGGGGCCCAGAGAAATTAAGAAACAGGCCCAAGATTCTCAGGTAGAATATTGTGAAATAGCAATTTGACCGGAGACTTCTGAATTCTTCTACTTCTTTCTACTCCTATGCAACTACTGGAAAGGAAGGCTGGGGGAAAAAATATGAATATTCTTAACTCAGGGAAGTTCTACTTTTCCTAAAGACAGGTATAGTATGTTTTGAATTAATTAATATTTTCTGATTCTCTTAAGAAAAGTCCTCAATATGTCTAGTCCTCAAATAAGTGCAAATAATCATGAGTGCATCACAAGTTTTGACTTATTATATACTTTTTATATGCCAGTATTGGGCCTTGAACTTAGAGACTCCCAAACTTACTTTTCTTTTTTTCTTTCTTTTTCTTTTTTGGTCATGGGGCCTGAACTCTGGGCCTGGGTGCTGTCCCTCAGCTCTTCAGCTCAAGGCTAGCACTCTACCACTTGACCCAGCACCACCTCTGTCTTTTTCTGCTTATATGGTGCTGAGGAATAGAACCCAGGGCCTCATGCATGCAAGGCAAGCACTCTACCACGGAGCCACCTTCCCAGCCCCAAGTCTTGCATTCTTGCTTGGCTTTTTCACTGTAGACGGTTTTCTACCACTTGGGCCACACCTGCATGTTTTGGCTTATTTTTATCCATTCTTACAAATGCTCTTAAGCCAGGATCCTTTTAAAGGAAGTCATAGCAGTTATTCACAAAGATTACAAACAAACAAATTTCCTTCCTTTTTGTACATCTTAACTTAATATTTGTATTTCTTAACTCTATTTCACCTTGCAAGCTTTACACCGACTAAAGAATGTACTATGTGATTTTTTTGGTTTCTTTTGTGTGTTCTTCCCTCCCGTGGTATAATCCTGTTGTCACTGTATTTTATTCCAGTGCCCTCCATCTTGTATATACATTTTCCTAATTTGGGGAGGGAGAAGGAAATAACAAAATGCTGAAATAAGGATACAGGTTGACCCATTATAACAATGGGATGTAGAAGACACTGTTGAAAATGAACTTTACAACTTGGGAGGAGGGGAGGGAGGAGTTGGGGAAGTGGGGAAGGACGAGATTGTAGGGGAAAAACAAAGGAGGGGGTAACTGCTTGATAGGTAATGTACTCACTACCCTACTCATGTAACTGTAACCCCTCTATATAGTATTTTTACAATAAAAAATATTTTAATGCATTTCTAAGTCCAATACTTTGTATTCGTTTTCTAATGTAGTCAACATGCTTTAAGTATCTATTACATATTAGGCTTATACCAAGGGCCTGACTTTTAATACATGAAGGAACACTCTGTCCCTTTGTTTATAGAGCTTACAGGTCACTACAACAAAGCATCCAGGCAAATGTATTACAGTGTAATAAGGGATGAGATGGGAAAAGAACAGGGAACTGGGGCATGTCTCCAAGACAACTGATGAAACCTGAATGTGGTTTCTGAGTAATGAAGATATAGAATACTTTGAACTGTTCTTACAACTTTTTGGTCATTTTGAAACTTTCAAATACTAACAGAAAACACTATTATTGCAATTTGTAATACTTGTATAGACTTCTACCCCTTTTAGAGACTTTAGATTTGAGTTTGCACTGTAAACTGAAAAGATTAGAGTGTTTTAAAGGACTCTCAAGTCATATAATATCAGCTATTGTGTGATTTGGTTATTTGTTTTAATTTTTTGAGTCTCACTATGTAGCCTACAGTGGCCTTGAACTTGAGGTCTTCCTACTTCAGTTTCCTGAGGCTGAGTTAATGGATCAGCACTAATATTTATCTGTACTAAAATTTGTCTTTTAAATTTAAGCTCTCACAATCACATAATGCTGCCAGGACAGTGATGGACTCCAGGGAAAAATGAATATAGCAATTAGGCAGTGTACAATAGGAGCGGTTTATCAAGAAAGTATTTTCACTTGGTCTTTAGTAATTTAAAATGGATATCCAGACCATATGCCAACAAAATATGACTCAGAAGTCGTTAAATTCAAAATATAAAAGGCAAAGAGGCCCCAGGCACTGAGCTTTTTTCTCATGTTTATCACAAGTAAATTCTTTAGCCAGAATACCCAAAGAAGTATTTTCAAAATTTACAAAATATTCTGTTTCTTATCATGAACAGCCTGTAAAAGAGACAATAGAAAATGTTATCAAAGGAAAGTTAATTTTCTATCTCAAGAAAAAAAAAAAAGAAAACATGTATCAACAGCTTGCAAACTGTGTCCCAAAGTGCGGTGCTTTAGCTTGCTAGTAAACAGATGTCCTGTGACATCCCCTTCAGGGCCAGATTCCACCCTCAGCTACAGAAAGATATAGAGTGCAAAGTTCAAAACTCTGGCTGAAAAAAGTCTCGAGGCCAGTGTGAAGTGAACCTTTAGAGAAAAACAAAATGGGGCTTTCAGATCCCTCTCATCTGAAGCAATCTTTAACCTAAGGATACTGAGCCATCCAAACCAAACATCTATGTGTACCCATGACTGAAGGCCATTCTAGACTCTACTTTCTATGCTGGAGGAACAGAGTATGCAGAAAAGTAGAAGTTCTGCTGTCATCTAACATCAAATCATACTGAATAACTCTAGTTATCAATGTATCCCTCATTCCATTGAAATCATACTGGCTTCAGAAATAGCAAGGTGAAAAAAGAATCACAGTTTTAAGACCAAAAATAGAAGACATAAATAGAACAGAAAAAGGCGAGTAAATCATCAACCAAGTTTTTATTCACTGTTTGCTTTATAGCCATTCTCCTATGTCTGCAGATATCTGTCTTCTCCTCCCTGAATCTTCACATGGTTTTCCACTGTTTATTTCCATGTCATAATTCCTTCTAATATGGACCACAGTCACATTGTTAGAACTCATTCTAATAAACTCAGGTAACCTTAATTATCCTTGCTTGCTACACTCAAACACAATCATGTTTGGAAATACAGGGGTTGAGATCCATAAATTAGAGAGGAGATATATCAGACTCAGACCCTAGCACTAGATATTGCTTAAGAATTTTTCTTGCTGCCTGAATGAGAATTTTGCAATTTCTAGTGATAAGGCAAGACAGCACGCAGAGCATGGCTTTAGGGATTGCCTTCCCAGTCAGGTCTAGTGGCTCATGCCTATAATCTAATCTATGTGGGAGGCAGAAATCAGCAAGATCATGATTCAAGCTACTTGTGCACCTATGTGATCTTCTAGCTATGCAGATGCCTATAGGTTAGAGGATCACAGGATCACAGACAGATCCAGGCAAAAAGTGAGAAATCATATCTTAACAATATCTAAAGTGAAAAAGGCTAGGCAAGCAACTTAACTGGTAGAGTCCCTGCCTAGCAAGCACAAGGCCTTAAGTTTAGAACCTAGTTTCAGCAAACAACAACAAACACCTTGCTTTTCCCCAGATCAAACATGTTATAAAGGAAGATTATATTTAAATAATACCCTGAAAGTACCCTGGAGTGCAACTTCACTTCTCAAATTCACACACTCAAATTGTAATACAGTTTGATCCTGAAAACTACTTCTGCATACTTATTGTACTGTACAGAAAAATGTAAGTAGTCCCCTATTATATGTATAGATAAATGGATGTAGACTTAGTTCATTACAATATTTCTTTTTTTATTTTTGGGTCCGGTTATGGGGCCTGAACTCTGGGCCTGGGTGTTGTCCCTCAGCTCTTCAGCTCAAGGCTAGTACTCTACCACTTGAGCCACAGCACCACTTCCGGCTTTTTTCTTTTTGCTTATGTGGTGCTGAGGAATCAAACCCAGGGCCTCAGGCATGCAAAGCAAGCGCTCTACCACTGAGCCACTTTCCCAGCCCCACAATATTTCTTACAATATATATAAAAAAATTGAATGTCATCATAATAGAATGGTTAGATAAAACTTCCATTAGTCGCTGATGTATGCAGCTGATAAAAATAATTATACTGGTATTTTGGAGAATGACAATTATCCTTCCACTAAAAGAAACTGAAAATTCTACATAAAAGATCTGAGAAATACATCTATACATATATATAATATCCAAAGAAGATCTTACAAATGCACAAACCAGGAGCCCAGGGAGATAATAACAGAATTCATTCAGCAGCCATTTCCATCCTGAGGTTATTTGTCAGAACCAACCACATTAAAGTTCTGTTTCTAAGTGTAAAAGGAAAGAAACCCACACTAGGTGGAGAACACAATAAAAACCTCACAATAACTTCAAGGTACCCCAGGATAAGCAAACCAGAAAGAAAACCAACATGATACCAAACTTAGGAAAATACAAAGGAAGTTGTCTTCATGCTGATTGTTGTTTTTAAACACAAATTAATCCTCATAGAGATTTTTTTACCTCAAATTCATATCATGGGGGTGGGCACATGGAACTTTCATGCCATGAGTTTTAGCTTAAAGTGACCAGAGGATGAACACAACTTTTAATGTATTTTTTAATTTAATGAATTTTTTTGCTTATTTAATGTCTTGATTAGTTGCTTTTGCAAAGACAAAAACCTTAGCCATTGGCTGTAAGGCACCCTAAAGGTAGTTTTTCAGACAGTGAGGAAAAAGCTAGTCAAAAACATCCTATTCTTGCTGAGAACCAGCAGAATTTAGAAATGAATCCACAAATAAATGATAGTGGAATTATTAGATAGTTTTTTAACATGAAAAGATACAAAAAGTAAACATATTAAAAGCATACTTGGAAACAGACTTATATTTGATATCTAAAAATGATACCATAACTCAAACTAAAACTCAATAGAAGAGTTTAACAATAGACTTAGGCAAAGAACACAATATCCACAACACAGTATGAAAAAATAAAAGGAAAAGAATTAAGAATGGGCTAAAGAATGATAAACACTGACATGAATATAATAGAACTATTTTTTCAATGTATTGGAAGAAGGAAACTGTAGAAATTCATATATTTCTTAGCGATAACTTTCACAAATTAAAGCAATAAAGACCATTATATATATGTATATATAATATATATTATATAATATTATATATTATATAATATACATATAATATATTATATAATTATATATAATATGTATATTATATATACATATATATATATAGTCACAGGACCCATGAAAGAAAATTCTAAAGAAAGTACTACAGTCAGGATATAAGTAAATATAAGAATATAAGTAAATATAAGTAAACTCAGCTAAACTGACAGAGAGAGACAAAGATAGAATGGGAGGGAGAGAAAGGAGGGAAAGGGGGAGGAGGAGGAGGAAGAGAAGGAATGGAAAGAAGGAAGAGTGGAAGTAAAGGACGCTAGTATGGCAAGTGGAAGGAAATGAGAGTAATGGCATAAGAGGAGGGAAATAGGACAAGATTGAAGTTAACATTTGTATGAATGCAGCCTAAAACCTACAACATCTTCTGAACACACCATTTCCAGAGCAAGATTGGTAGGTGTCTATATTAAGCATTTGTCTTAATAACACTAAAAACCACCAGTTAGAAATGTTAGGTCCTAATTCCTAAGGCACTGGTTGTGAAAGATTTTACACAAACAGAAATTGAAGCAGAAGCAATGTATTCCTTTGTTGTTTGTTGGTGGTAGCGGTGGTTGTGGTGATGGTGGTCGTCATAAGGCTTGAACTCAGAGTCTGCGCACTGTTCCTACACTCTTATGCCCAAGGCTAGTGTTCTACCACTTGAGCCACAGCACCACTTCTGCTTTTCTGGAGATGAGAGCCTCAGGGACTCTCCTGCCTGGACTGGCTTTGAACTTTGATCCTCAGATCTCAACTTCCTGAGTAGCTAGGATTATAGACATCAGCCACCTGGACTTAGCTAATTTATTCCCTTTTCATAAGAGGAAAGAAGCCAGATAGGAAAGATAGTACCATCCCTGAGTAAGGTTAGAGCTGGAGTTTGTAGAAGATTGCACTATAGTTTTAGCTTAGCTAACTGTTATAAGAAGCTGTTTTTTCAATTGGCATAATCATTTTCAGGAATGTTTTGACAGAACAGAATGCAGTTACTGTTCTGCTTGAGTCTGTAGTGTAAGAGAGGAAATTTTGATTATGAGTCCCTGAGAAATGCAGAATCTTCTTCTTTTAAGATGGCAGTGTGGAAATGGAGGACATGATATGTATACTTTTAGTTAGTATAAATATTTTGTTTCTTTGATTGTCCTAATTGTAGGTTTCAGATGAGTTACTGGGAGAAGGTATTGGGTGGAAAGGGAAAACTGTCTATGACCTCTATAGTAGATGCTATTGTGTACCTGAAAGTCTCTTGCCAATAAACACAAAGCTCTTGCCATCTATAAACCAAATATAGTCCCAGTCAGAGAGAAGACTAGTAAGTCGGATTTTATCACTGTAGAGTTCAGGATTTATACAAAGGAGTGTTTAAGAAGTAAGGGATAGTGTGCTAGTGGCTGACGCCTGTAATCCTAGCTACTCAGGAGACTGAGATAGGAGAATTGAAATTAGAAGCCAGCTTGGACAGGAAATCAATGACACTGTTATCTCCCAATAACCACCAAAACCCTGGAAGTGGAGCAATGAGTCAAAAAAAACACTAAGTAGCATTGAGCACAAAAGCTCAGGGACAGTGCTCAAATCCTGTGCTCAAGCCTGGGTTCTAGCACAATAAATAAACAAACAAAAGCAAACAAATAAGGGGCTGTAGAGTGCTTGCCTTGCATGCCTGAGGCCCTGGGTTTGATTCCTTAGCACCACATAAACAGGAAAAAAAAAAGCCAGAAGTGGCGCTGTGGCTCAAGTGGTAAGGCCCACGACCGGGCCCAAAACAAACAAACAAACAAGGTAAGGGATGAGGGTCAGGTAATAAAGTGGCTGGATTTAGGACTGAGCAGGTGAGAGACTGAGGGATGATTGTCTATGAGAAGAATTTTGTAGTGCATGGTGCGGCTATTAGAAAGAGAGGAACCTTGTTGTTTAGAGTATTTATTATCTGATGAAAGTTACTACATAGATAGATAGTCCATCATAGTTCTCTGTCTTCTGAAACCAGGAGAGTAATAGTTGCAAGAGTTCTGAAGCAGGGACTCTAGTAAGGGCTTTTGTTTTTGGTTCAGGCCCATTTTCTTCCCGTTTTTGAGGAGAGAGGCCAAAGGAGAGCCATTAGATGGGGCTGATTGAGTTCTGCCTGCAATAATGACTACAAGAAAGGAAAGAGACCAAATTTGGGGAGAACAGCTACTCTGGGCACAGAGTTCAGGGGAAGCATCTCAAAGCAACTTCTTAACTTTTGCATTTCAAAAGTGTGAAGAGATTTCCAAATTAAGAAGTCTGACTGATCCCTCTGACAGATTTTATCTAAGGGATGACAGAGTCAATGTTGGGGTTTTAGGTCCTACGTTAGGGAAACTATCTCCCCAAAATTTCGCGAGAAATGTCTTTTCTAAAAAGGAAAATAAGACTCACTGAATCTTGGGGAGGTTTGGCCTATGGAAGAATTAGCTATGTAATGAGGGAAGGATTTTTCCTCATCCAGGCCATCACAATCGTTAGGTTTTTGTTTGTGAGGCTGGTTCACAGGGTGTGACAGATTTTGCAGAAACAGAAAATGAGGTAGAAGTAAAATTGTATTCAGTTTTCAAGAGAGGAACCAATTACTAAAAGGTAGTATTGGCCCTGAGTGAGGTTAAGGCTGGGGTATATAAATGCAGAAGATGGAGAAGGAATGTAAGAATTGATATTTTGTAGTTTTAATTTATCTAGCTGTTACAAGAATCCTCTGGGGTGGTACCATTTTTAATGTTTTTTTTATCTAAGTGGTTGTTTGTTAGCTTGTACAATATGTCATCCAAACAGGTTGCAGGTACAATTCTGCTTGAGTTTAGAACAGCTTAGATAAAGCAAAGTAAAGTAGCTTTCTTATCAGACCAAGTGAAATCTTTACAAAATGGAATAAAGTAGTCTAATTTGAGTTGGGGTTTTATAAGAAACAAATAGGTTTGAATACATACATCTTCCCTAAGATTTACACACAGGTTTGAGCTTATAGAAGGGGTACTTGGACAATGCCAGGATTTTCTCAATGTGCACAGCATTGGATGGTGTGCTAGGGATTCAAACTACCCTTTTTTTAGGATTTGAATTTATGTTTCAATTCTTAAGCTTGCCAGATAGGAGCTCCACCACTGACCCCATAAGCCTAGTGGCCCACCCCACCTTTTTTTTTTTTTTTTTTTTTTTGTCCGTCAAGGCTTGGGTACTGTCCCTAAGCTTTTATACTTAAGGCTAGTGCTCTACCACTTTGAGCCACAGCACCACTTCTGGTTAATTGGAGATGAGAACCTCACAAACTTTCCAGCCCAGGCTGGCTTTGAACTTTGATCCTCAGATCTCAGCCCCCTTGTAGCTCAATAGTAGCTCTCTGGCTTCTGAAGCCAGGAGAGCAATGGCAGGGAAAGGTATGAGGCAGGGACTCAGACTCACGATGGTGTGAGACACCGGTACCCCACTAAGTCGTTTCTTATTTGAGTGATCCTACCATGTCACTTCACCACAGGTCCAAAAGCAATAAGCCAACCAATCATGAACTGAAATCTCAAAACTGTGAGCTAAAGTAAACCTTTCCTCTTTATCAGCTGATTATCTTAGGTATTTGTCCCCGTGGCAGAAAGTGGACTAACACTAACCATCTCATAATGGTGAGGTAATAAGTAATGTGTAAAGCTCACAAAAAGAAAAAAAAAGGGGGGTGGCATTGAGCCACTAGAGTGCAAAGTTCACATGGGTGGGAATTTGGGTCTTTTTGTTTGCTCTTGTATATCTAGTGCCTAGACCAGTGAATGACATTGTTCTTTTTCTCTTTTAAATGCGCACAACAAAGACCATGTGAAATCTAATGTAATTAACTGAGAAAAGCTCACAGGAAGTGGAATGAAGCAGATAACAAATGGGAAATACAGTTTTAACATGAGTGAAACATAAAGACTGTGCACTGGTGCTTCTGGTACTAGATGGATGGTACTTTGCTAGCAAGCTTACTTTGGGGCCATCCCCTAAAGATTTTATCTGTGATTCCCTTCTCTCTTAACTTTATTTTTCATCAGACTAACCCAGAATTCAAAGTGTGAAGACTTGGAGGATCCTGGTTGTGCCACTGTCTGTGATCAGCTGGGTGAACCTCTTATCACAAAATGAAAAGCATTTTACCAGTCCTCAACAAGACAAGCTAGTTTGTAGTTTTCTTAGGCCCTCTCTGACGAACTTTCTTATAGCAATCTTATTTCTCTTAAGGATTGACTTTAAGTAGCCTTTTTACTTTTTTTTTACTTAGCATATCTTCAAGTTCATTTATGTAATGGTATATATCAGTAATGTATTTTTTTATTGTTGGATAATATTGTTAGTATATTGTGTTAATCCATTCATCAGTTGATGGTCATTTGAGTTGTTTTCATTTATTTCTATCATGAATAACATTGTTGTAAAATATATGACCATGTTGTCTGGATATATAACTTCAATTCTGATTCATATTTACTCTGCTTTGTAGATGAGTAAACTAGGAATTAAACAGCTGAGCCATTGTAACTCTTGGTTAACATTTCGGCAACTGCTGAAATATTTTCTAGAGTCTTGGCACCATTTTACATCCCTTCTTATGTTTGGACTCCAATTTTTCCATGCTCTTGCCAACAATTATTGGTCTCCATTTTTGTTTTTGTTTTTAATAGCCATCACAGTGGGTATAAAGTAGTATCACCTTATAGTTTTGACAGTGAATTTTGGGTATCTTTTTGTGAGCTTGTTGGATATTTTATATCATTTCAGAGATATGTCTACTCAAATGTTTTGCATTTTTTTAAAAAAAAATTTGGGTTGGTTGACTATTGTTGAGTTCTAAAACACTTTTATGTCTTCTGGATACAAGCCCTTTACCAGACATATAATTTACAAATATATATGTTTACTCATTTTTTTTAAGATTGCCTTTTCATGTTTTTGATGAAGTGCTTTCAAATACAAAAAAAATTAGTTTTGATGATGTCCTATTTACCTACATTTTTAAATTTTATCTACTTATTTGTTTGTTCTTTTGAGATGAAAGCAAAGAAACTACTGCCTAAGTCAATATCATAAAAATTTACTTCTATGTAATCATTTATGATTGTTATACATTTACTTTCTTACATTTAGGGGTTTGGTACCTTTTGTTCATTATTTTGCCTATGGCAGGAGGTAGATTTCAACTTCAATGTTTTGTATGTGACTAGTTATCTCAGTACCACTTGTGAAAAGATTTCTTTTATTTAATTATCTTGGTACCCCAACGAAAATGGCTTGCCCATCAATATGGACTCTCAGTTTTTATCTCATTGATCTTTTTGCTTGTCACTTATCAGTTCCACACTAGCGTGCTTACCATAACTGGAGGGATAAGTTCTCCAACTTTATTCTTTTGCAAGATGATTTTGATTATTCTGGTTCCCTTTGATATCTGTATAAATTTTAGGATCTATCAATTTCTGTTTAAAAAACATAGCTGGAATCCTGATGTTTTGGGAGGGAAAATTGCTGCAGGTCAACTTGAGAAATACTGTTATCTAACAATAGTAAGTTTTCAAATATAATTCCTTTTTCTTTACTTAAGTCTTCTTTAATTTCTTTCAACAACTTTTTTTATGTTTGAGTCCTATGCTGTTTTTCTTAATTTTATTCCTACATAATTTATTCTTTTTAATACTATTCCAAATGCACTTGCTTTCTTACTCAATTTTCAATTACCCCTTGCTGGTAGATTTTTATATTGATCTAATGTCCTGCTACCTTTCTAAACTCCTTTATTATTACTAATAGCTGTATAAATGCATTTCTTAAGATTTTTCCCTGTGTAAGATTATATCATCTGTAAATAAGCAATTAGATGTGTGTGTGTATGTGTGCGTGTGTGTATGTGTGTAAGTCTTGGGCACTATCGAACTTTTTTGCTTTAGCACACTACCACTTGAACCACTGATCCACTTTTAGCAATTTTGTGATTAATTGGAGACTAAAGTCTCACAATTTTGGCCTGATCTGGCTTCAAACTGCAATTCAGCTCAGCCTCCTGAATAGCTAGAACTACAGGCATAAGCCACCAGCATCAGGGTAGCAATTCATGTTGAATTTGTCAGTCAAAAGTTCTCTCTGCCTTAGAAAGAGTGGTAGAAGTATTGCCTAACAGCAACATGATGCTCATTTTGAGTATTTTGTTATTTAGAAGAAGGGTTCTATCTTAGGGTATTTGCTGGAGTTTTGTATTAAATATTGGGTCTTGCAAGAGAGTTTGCTTGGACATTGGGCAATATCTGAAGATACTTGTAGTTGTTATAATTTGAGGAATACAGCAAGGCAATTCTAACACCTACTATGTAGAAGCCATGGCTGCTGTTCAATATCTTACAGTATGCAGAGGATTTCTTCCCCCCTAAATAATTATCTACCCAAAATATCAATAAAGGTGTAGTTGAGAAACTCTGTATTAAGAAAGTTGCCCCAAAAATGTCCTCCTCTTACAGGCACTGGAGCCTCTCTTCTCTAAGGATTCTGAAAAGATGTATAAGGAAATTCAGAGGCTTATTTCTCAGTCCATAAAGGCTGGTTAATGAAGGTAGAGATGGTGTCCAAGACCTTACATCAGCAGCTCCATAAACAATTGGATCAAGTAGCTTCAGCTCTTCAGTACAGCAGAGATAAACACTTGAAACAGAAAAAGCATTCCTCTACTCCTCTCTGCATTTGTTCCTGGTGCCAAGGACCCTGCCTGATAAGTACTATGGCACTCACAGAAGATAGTAGATTTGTGGAACTTCATGCTTACGCTTATATCCAATGGTATGAGCTTTGTATTGGGAAGGGAATGGGGGAAGAAGCAAGGCTAGGAATGTAGCCTAGTGGTATGGGCCCTGGTTTCGATCCCCAGAACCCTAAAATTATTATTAATAATAAATAATAATAATAAATAACAAGTAAAAAACAAATAACAATAATCAAGTATAGCATTACACACAAGGTCTTGGTTGGAACTTGTCATTAGCTGTAGGGTCTTTCTTGAAGAACATTTTGACTCATTTGCATTAGGAAAATATAAGCAGCAAGGTGTGGTTTACTTCTCCAGTGAAAACAATCGACAGTTCTGTAAATTGGCTTTAAAATGAAAGTGGACATTTGTACAGAGACAGATAATGTTTGGAAATATACTTTATAAAGTAACTGGCCCTTTAAGGCAGGTGCTTTATAATGTATTATTTGCAAACATTACAGGCTGAATCTAGTAGTTTAGAAGCAGGCTTTGCATACACAAATAAGTCCTGTAATTCACATTGCAAAATAGAAGAATGAAAGATATATTTTTACAGCTGGACACACTATCACAAATAAGTAGGCTTTGTTTCTGCTGAGTGTTTTCCAACCTTTAATCTGCTGTTGATCTGGAACCAGAGAGGTACCAGCTAGGTAGGCATCATTTGAAAGGTAAGAGAAAGAAGCAAAGTCTACCAAAAGCATCCAAAGGATGGACTCAGAGAAGTAAAAATATTGTAGAAATTCAAGGGGAAATGTGACTGAAATGGCTGTAAATATGTCCCTCACATAAACCTGGTTTCCTAGGCTATTCTTGTGCAGAGATATCTTTTGGAATGTGAGAGGGAGAATGTCAGAATCAATAAAGGGCTTCTGTCACACTCAGAAATACACACATGGAATGTGATCAAGTTTACAAATGACTGGCCATATCTAGCTACTGGGAGAATGAAGATTTCCCTCAGCAACTGTCTAGCAGAGAGGAAACCTTGGTCCTCAGCATGCAAATTTCCAGTGTGCCAAGTACAGAGAGAGCAGTCTGTGGACATGAGGCAGGATGTTCAGGCATATGTCACATCTGTCTCAACAACTTGTCAGCCCCAAGTGAATTCCTGAGAACCGTTGAACTCCATTGCCAAATTCAGAACCCACTGAGACGTTCTGGCTTTCTGGGTGGCTGGAGTTACTTATAATGAGAAAATCATAGTGGCCAGCAGTGAGCACTCACTAAGTGCCAGACCCTATCCTAAGTATTTGCAGACAGATCTCATTTATTCATTACTATACCTGTGAGCCAAGTGCTTAATTCACAGATGAGAAGACTAGAGGTGTTAAGTAGCTTGCTCAAGGTTGTGAAGCCAGGAACAAGTAAAATCTGGATTTCAATCCTGTGCATTGTGGCTCTAGACTTTATTGTAATTGCTTGTCTCTTAAGTGCCTTAAGAGCCTTTCAAATGTTTTCTCACTGTATTATTTACATGAAATACCAACGAACATCTCAAGAATTCAATAGCATTATGGACAGGGAGGAAGCCATCTTTAATGATGAAAGACTAGCTTCTATATTTCTGTCTCTGGAATACTTACACACTATCTGTACTTCTTCGGTTCCCCCAAATTACTCTGGAATTTTTGTACTTGTTATGTGGTAAGTTACACTCATTTGACCTGCCTAGATCAAGTCTGGGAAACACTCTTGTTTTATGCCATTAATTTGTGACCTACTCAGTAGAGGAAGCTTAAAAAAAATTATCCCTGTATTGCCTGCAAGGCATGTAACACAATGCCATAGAACAGGTAGACAATGAATAAAAGTTCACTGAATTAATGGTATCTTCATCTGCTCAGACTGCTTTAGCAGCCTGAACGGCTTACAAAAAGACAGTAGTTTATTCCTCACAGTTTTGGAGGCTAGAAGTCCAATGTCAAGTCACCAGCAGGTTTGGTGCCTAGTGAGGCCTGCTTCCTGGCACACACACACCCCTATACCCCTTTGTACAGTTGTTCTACATTGGAAGGGACAAGGGAGCTGTTTGAGGTCTGTTTAATAAAGTAATTAATCCCTACTTAAAGGTCTCCCTTCCTGAGCTAATCGTCTCCAAAGACCCATCTCAAAATACCAACACATTGATTAGGCTTCAACAAGTAGATTTCAGGGAGGGAAAAAACATTCAGTCTATGGCTAATAAAATTGAGCTAAATACAGTTCAGGCAATCTATCGGTTCTAATTTGATAGATGATCAAAAAATCACACTGTAGTAACACTGCCCACTGGCACAGTTTGCAATAAGCAGTTTTCCTATATAGTAGCCCCCAGGTATATGTGGCTTCTGGTCAATAGAAATGTAGCAACTGTGACAGAGGAACTCAATGTTTATGGTTATTTGATGCTGTTTAACTGAAATTTAAATTGAAGGTCATAGCTTCCTAGTACTGGATTTTTTTATCCAAATATGTTCACTAAAGTCTATGATTCTAAAACCTTAGGCCTAGAGATTTTATGTTAAAGAGCCATTTCTAACAATCATACATAAAAGGCAAAAGAGTAAAATTATGTAAAGTTTTTAACTTCTGAATGTTTTTAAAAATAATATTGGTACACTCAAAATTCCTCAAACAAAATGGAAAATATTTAATTGCTATGTCTAAGGAATCAAACTTTAAAAAGCATATGCTCTTTGAACTTGCAATTCACTGTCTAGGAATTTCTTTTATTCTGATCCACACCATAGGACACTGTTACAAAGACAGTCATTGAAGCATTGCAGACTAAGTCTGCAGGCAGGGAGCAGATTAAATAAACTGTGAGACTATCTTAGGCAGAATAATGGCCTCTAAAGATATCCATACTCTAAGGCATCTGAATTTACTTTATAGGGGAAAAGGCTCTTTCCAGATGTTTTGTAGTTAAAGATTCTGAGATGGGGCAAATTATCCTGGATTATCAATATAATCACAAAACAAGTGTATGAGTGAGAGAGAATGAGATGTGATGACAGACACAAATTCAGAATAAAATGACTGCTGGCCAGGACATAAGCCAAGAAAGGTGGATGGTGGGAAAAGGGATATAGAAGATATATTATTATTATATTATAATTTGAATAATAATTATTATATTATAAGTATAATTATAATTTGAGGTAAGTGTGAATATTATGATATTCTGAGGGTTATAAAGAATATAGACACTGGTCTGTGTAATTCTAGAAAGCAAAACAAAAAATTGGTATAAGTTGAGCAACCTTAATCAGGAAAATAAAAAACCCAAAATGCTCCAAAAAAATTTTTACACTCTGACATAATAGGACAATTCCACTCCTGATTTTGTCTGACTGGACAATGTTAAAACACGGGAGCATTAAAAATATGACATTACCTTTAGGCCATTTGTATACGTAAGACACAAAGAAACCTTGTGATTAAGGTCAGAGGCCATCCCCAAGATATCTCCCTGTGTGTATACAAATGTTCCAGAAAATCTGAACTTTGTAACAATTGTGGACCTAAGCATTTCAAATGAGGTCACCTCATCCTGTAATCAGGAGCCTCTGGGAAAAGACTCGCTATGTCAGTGTTTCTTCTCAAAATGATAATAGTTTTATAGAATTATCAGTGGATTGAAAATCATTTGTACACCAAATTCTTTGGGGGGCAAGATAAAGAAAGCATACTAATCCTGACTGGCATTTTGCAAGTGTATTGCTCTGAACTTCTGGGAAGGGTAGATAAATAACATTCCCTGGTACAAGCAATGAGCTGCCACCTATGAAAACTACTAATACATGCTCCAGAGCAGCCACCCTTGAAGGTCAGATGGAAACAAAGTGAAAAAACTCAAGGTCATTGTAAACTGGACAATGACTCCTTGTCTAGAATTAGACTGTTCAGAAAAAAGAGACCACACCATCTCCAAAGTACAGCTAGAAGACATGTCCGGAAACCATTTTAATTTTGTGAGCAAAAAGCCTAGAACAGGAAACAAGAAGGGAGTAAAGCCATAGCTAGTATGTGTGAGATGCAGAAGAAAGCAAGCAGTCCTCATCTACTCCTGCAAATGGATGGAGTTATGGTTCAGGGCCAACACCTGTCGGCCCAGGCCTGTCATCAGACTGTGCCCTTTCTCTGCAGAGAGTAACAGATGCCTGCAGAAAGAACTTGACCTGATGTAGCCCTGAAGACAGAGGAGCCTGATTGTGGGGAGATGTGCAGAATTAGCCTTGGAAAAAGATGAAGGAATATAATCTCATTATAAATTTGAGTGATGGAGAAAGAACTTGTGATGACAGGACATGGATTTGGGAAGCATGGGTGATGTGTTCATCAGCTTTCTGTGCTGTGACAAAAGCTGAAAAAATTCTCCTAAAAGGAGAAAAATTTAGTTTGTCTTATGGGTTCCAAGGTTTCAGATTATAGCAGCTTAGCTATGTTGCTTGAGCTTGTGGAGAGACATTGCAAGGAGCAAGGGCTGGGAGAGAGATATTTATCTGGGAAACAAAGAGAAAGAGGAAAGGAGTGGGGTCCTAATATCCCCTTCCAAGCGATGATCCCAATGATCTAATGCCTAAAGATTCTATCACCTCCCCATAGCACCGTCATCTTGTGGTCCAGCCTTCAAACTCATGGTCTGTGGGCAGCATTTAAGATCCAAACCATAACAGGAGGTAGATCCTGATCCACAGAATGTAATGTCTCTCAAAGCAAAAGGGAAAAGGGGTGGGGGAGAAACCTCTGGGTTCTCAAAAGCACAGCTGCTTCATGTCTCAAGCCCTCAATCTTTTTTTTTTTTTTTTTTGGCTGTGGGTCTTGAACTCTGGGCCTGAGTGCTGTCCTTGCGCTCTTCAGCTCAAAGCTAGTGCTCTATCACTTGGGCCACACCGCCACTTCTGGTCTTCTGGTGGTTAATTGGAGATAAGAGTCTCACAGGCGTTCCTGCTCAGGCTGGCTTTGAACTGAGATCCTCAGATCTCAGCCTCCTGAGTAGCTAGGATTATAGGCCTGAGCCACCGGCGCCCAGCACTCTCCATCATTTTAAAACTCAGTTTACTTAGCTGTCAGGTGGGAGCAGAAGAAATAGACCTGCCTCTATGGTGAGACTCAGAGTCTGTCTCCTTGCGCCAGAGATTCACTACCTTTTCTTTTTTCTTTCAAACATTAATTATAGGACAGGGGATGAAGAGAGGGAGATATCATTGTGACATTTCCCCATATGCTTACAGTGTATTACAATCAATCCCCCCAATCACCCTCATTCCACTACTCCTGCACTTCCTGAAACAATTCGGCAAGTTTTCTGGTTCTATTTTGATACATGCAAACAATCTACTTCAACAATTTTCATCCTCTTTCATCTTTAACATTCACTATCATATTTGTGAACTTCTCTAAGTGTTGTGACCCTAATTCTCTAACCACTTCCCTCTACGGTAGACTTCTTTTTTGTGGGGGGGAGGGGAAGTCCCGTTGTGGGGCCTGAACTCTGGGTCTGGGTGCTGTCCCTCAGCTCTTCAGCTCAAGGCTAGTATGCTACCATTTGAGCCATAGCACCACTTCCGGCTTTTTTTTTT
>NW_012267292.1:6283347-6295896 GCF_000151885.1 Dipodomys ordii
TTTTCTGTTTATGTGGTGCTGAGGAATCGAACCCAGGGCCTCATGCATGCAAGGCAAGCGCTCTACCACTGAGCCACCTTCCCAGCCCCATACAGTAGGCTTCTTATTGTCCCCATTTTATGGATGGAGAAACTGAGGTACGGAGTACTCATGAAGCTTGCCGTGATTATCCAGGAATTTGCAAACAGAGAAGCAGGCCAGACTTCAGGCAACAGGGCATGAAAGGTTGTGTCCTTAGACATTAGGTAAGTGGGATAGAGGTAGTTGTGGTTATGAGGATTTAATGACTGCCATGTAGAAATACCATTTCTAATTCCCATGTAACAGACAAATAAACGAGGTTTAGGAGGCTCAAATGGTTGAAATGCTAAGTAACTACTTTCGTGTAAAGGATCCAGAAAAATGTCTCCACTAAGAGCACTTGTGTGATCCAGAGAAAAGGTGCCACCTGCACATGTCCAGAAAAACAACAGATCCAGCAAGAAGCCTGGGATTCTCTGCTTCTGTGAACTACCCCTCCCCCATGTTCCCAGAGGGGAGGTGGCCAAGTGTGTCTTATATGGCTCAAGGACAGGGTCAGAACCCAGCATCGCTGTGATGGCATGGAGACCCTGGAAGAACCCCTAGCCTTTCCAGTTAGGACTGCCTGGGATAACTACTCAGACTTCAGGGATGGAATGCTGCTGTAGTCCTCTGCCTTGTTGAGATGAGAAGGAGGGACCCCGAGTGCACACTTCATTCTTCATCCATCGTGAGCTCACACTTAAGCTCCAGCAGGAGTGCTCATTGAAGCTTGTGACCTGACCCACTATACAAGTTCACAAGTTGCCTCCAGCTCAGCTTAAGAGACCACATAAGAGTGAAAAGCTTTTAAGTTGTACCATAATAGGAATGATAAGAGTTTTAAGGGTATAACTCACAAAAGATTCCTTTAAAAATGTGTCTATTTATTTGCTGAGTAGGTAAGTTTAACCTGCTTAGGTGTGAACTTAATTCTTCTTGCTTTTTTTTCTTTCTTTTTTGTGCACCACCATAATGCTGAGTTTGTCTTAGTTTTTGTGTGTCTATAAATTGCTTTGGGGTAGTTGTACTTTATAAAAATATTCTAGTACGCAGTTGATTGTTTTGCTTTCCACAAATATTTCTACTGATATTTTTATTCATCTAGTGATTTGTGGGAGCATAAGAAAAAAAGAGGAGAGAGTGATGGTGGGGAAATGATGTCAGTTACTGGGAGCACTTTTTTTGCTGCTTTCATAAAGGCAGTGGTATTTCTCACTGGTCATGGTGTTAGGCAAGTAGGGAGCTGGACCATCCTTAGTTCAAGGACAGATGGAAAAAGCAAGCAGTGAGAAGTTGTCCATTAGTTGATTACAAATAACTTTTTGCCTGCCAGTAGATCAGAGCATCATATTCTGGGTCTTAGTTAACTCACAAGGTGGACCTGCACAATTGCAGTGTGAAAGGTAGAATGAAGTCTCATATGGGTTCCAAGATATTGTGATGGATCTCTCTTTCTTGCTATGATAACAGGTGAGAGCTCTATTCTGATGATCTTTAAGCCTCAGGCTTTGATTTCACCCTGTGGACTTCACAATATGATACTGGAGGAGAAGAATTTGTCTGGCCCTCAAGCCCTAGGTTCCACAGTGGTTAATTCATCTTGTTAAAGTCTCTAAAGCTGAGTGATTCATGGCACACATCTCTACTGCATGAGCTTCTGTTCAAAGACAATTGTAAAGCATAGAACATAACAACTGGAGGCTTATACTCAATGAATAGTTCGAATACCAGAATTGCATTCAACTATAAGTAATAGAAACTTAAGCAGCAGTGGTTTAAATAAACAGGAATTTATTTTTCTCTCCTAGAATGAAAACTCCAGAGGCAGCCACTCCAGGGCTGATATGGCAATTCAAGGATATCATCCTACAGCAATCCTAATTTGCATGTTCATATATTAGCTATGGTAGTTCCAGCCATTACAGAAGCAGGAAGAATGAAGGATCAAGTGAAAATAGTGCCTAGAATTTGAGTCAGTATGGTTTTAGAGATTCTTTTCAAAGAGCCACCTATAACAAGTTTTGCTTGTATTTCAGTAATCAGAATTTAATTGTATTTCTATAAGGAAGGTTGGGAAAAGTTGGGTTTCATTTGGACAAGTTTCCCCTGGCAAATTTCTGTTATTACAGGGAAGCCTACAAATAAGTATTGCTACATGTCTGTGAATGAGTTACTGAATGTGAACAAGTTTAACGTGGCAGGAAGGAGGCCGTAGAAGCAGCCATGGAAGATACTCAGAAGATCCCAAAGGTTGGCTGATGACACTGACTGCAACAACATGACAGATTCCTGTGCAAGGTAGCACAGGAATAGATTAGGCAGGCACAAGCTGAAGAAGCATGCATAGTTTTGTCAGTTGGAATGTTCCCTTCCTTCTTTCTTTTTTTCTTATAAATATATATATATATATATAAGAAAGTTACATATATATATGTAAAGTTTTATATATATATATATATATGTGAAAGTTACATGACTTTCTTATCTGTTCTCTGTTATTTTCAAGTAAATCAAACAAGCAGGGACTACTGGTTAACTACTAAGCCCACTGGAAGGAGTTGTTTAGTGGGGGACACAAGGGTTCAAACCTAGGGTTTCTGCTCTACCACTTCAGCTCTATATTCAGCCCAGGAATTCTTTAGATAACCAAATCACTCTTTTAAACCACAATGAACAAAATTTATTTTGTAATAGTGGAAATTATACTAAACCTTACTGTTTGTTTCATGGCAACATATTAAGAAGTTTCACATAGCAGACTGCCCTTGGTTTCTACGTGTGTCACAAACAAGCTTTCTTACCATCTACTACTTTTTTAACATTTTCCATACACGTACCCCACCTTTTCTTCTTGTTCTAGTAGAGTTGAAATCAGGATCTGAGCACCATCCTTTAGTTAGTTCACTCAAGGCTAGTGTTCTACCACTTGAGCCACAGCTTCATTTTTGGCTTTTCTTAGTGGTTAGTTGGAGATAAAGTGTCTCACAGATTTTTCTGCCTGGGCTGGCCTCAAACCACAATCTTCAGATCTCAGCCTCCACTGAGTAGGTTGGATTATAGGTGTTAGCCACCTCAGCTATTATAAGATTATAGGTGTGAGCCACCAAACCTATTATAGGATTATAGGTGTGAGTTCAGCTCCTCACCTTACTATTATCTAAAGAAGGGAAATTTTGATGGAATACTTAGGTATCCTCAAGACACAGAGGCCAGCTTAGAGCCAACAGGTACTTAGGCACTTATAGTTGCATTTAAAAAAATAACTAAAGATAATTTAAATGTGCTTATTTAAATGTGCTTATTTCTGAATCAGTATTGCTTAACTTTACGTTTTGCCAAGTCAGTGTGATCATCAGGGAGAAGTCTTCCTGATCTGAAGATATCTGCCAGCATCCTCCTTGAGCAAGTGAGAAAAAGAGAATAGGCTTTGATCCAGATAGTTGTGGAGCAAAAGCTTTAAGCTGAACTCTGGTCTAGAACTTTTGGCCACATGTCCACCTTTGAACCAATCATTTGGCAAGAAGAATTCATCTGCCTGATGTCCAAACCCTAGTCAAACAAAACAAAACCAAGCAAACAGACATCAGATACAACTCCTGAGCACTTCTCTCAGAATAAAGGGTTACATACATACACAAACATACTTACATACTATACAGAATATATAATATACACACATCATATATTATATACAATATACACATTTGTACGTATGTATGTATATATGTGTGTGTGTTTCTATGCATACACACATCCATTGCAAAGCCCTGCTTCAGAACAAAAAATAAATATGTTCTCACAGTGGTCTCATATCTCATGATATCTTAAAAACAGCAGTGAGTAGCTATTTTAATTGCATTTTCCTCCTAACACTGCGAGTTCTACTCCACTGCTAGTTCTCACTATGTAGCCACCTCATTCTCCAAGAAATGTAAGAAACTGGGGTAGCAGAGATGACCCCATGCTGTGTGTAGCATTAGTAGCACTGAATTCAGAGATATGATGACAAAGCCTCATCTTTGTCCAGCAGTTTCCAGTGTATTTATTCCAAAGCAACATCTCATTTCATCCCTAGGAGCTGGGTAGAAGTTGTACTGTTATATCCACTTTGTAATAAAAGGATCTCAAAGAGATTGAGTGATTTTGGTGCCCAGGGAGAGAAGATAGGAAAGATTCTTTCAATCTTTGCTACTGCTTCCCCTTCCATTTTTTTTTGTTTTGTTCCCCAATTTCCTTTTTCCTGTTTCTTTCTCAAATGCTCTACTCTGGTGCAACTTTCTCAAACACAATATTGAACATTTTCTGTACATAGGCCCCTTTCAATAAAAGTACCTTCAGAGAGATGGAGGGATAGTGGGCAGGGAGGGGAAGAGCTCACATAGAATTGAGGGTGGGAGAGAATGAGGATGTAGAAGGAAAAGAGGAAGAAACTGTAATCATGTTAACTCTCACACCAAAGATTAACTGCAATTTAAAAGTGTTATATAACGACATACATTTTAAAAAAGAAGTCACATACTTTCAAGGTAATGTGACTTTGGACTATTGACCCAGTGGGAAATCTCAGACTGAAAAGCCCAAACCTATCAACTAAACAATTAATTTATTAACTATTTTTAAGTATGGATGAAAACTGTTTAAGCACTATAACATACAATATTCCTTTTAGGTAAATTTGGATCACTTATATATTCAGATGGGTGAAAATTAATTTTCTTACATCTCTAATCTGCATTGGGAACTATGGAAAGCTACTGAGAACCAAAAGAATTAGAGCTTGCAAAATCATGTTTCCCCATTATTTCCTCCCCTTGAGTACCATGGAGATATACTTATGGGGCAAAGGCTTTTCTGAATTATTTGCGCCAAGATGGACATTGTATCTAATCCCATTATGATGAGAACCTTAGAAATGATGCAGATACTCTTGGGCTATTGTGACAATGAGAATGATCCATGTTTTGCACTGTGGCACCGAAGGAAAAATAGAGAAAGCTGGTGAGCTCACAGGACAAATGTGGGTAGCAAGTGATACATGTTTGCCTTTCAATGTCTTAAGAAAAATTGCATGTGATGTGGTATTTCATATCTGTCATTCCAACACTCAGAAGGTAGAGGCAGAAGGATCACAAGTTCTTGGATTATGTAACAAGTTTCAGGCCATAGTAAGCCCCAGGCCAGCCTGGGTTTTATGGAAAAACTTTGCCTCAAAAAATTTAATAAAACAATGAGCCAAGTGCCCGTGACTCACACCTGTAATCCTAATCAGGAGGCTGAGATCTGATGATTAGATTTAAAGCCAGACTGGGCAGGAAGTCCATTAGCCTCTTCTCTCCAAAAAGCTAGAAATGAAGCTCTGGCTCAAGTGATAGAACACTAGTCTTGAGCAGAGCAGCTCAGAGATAAGCCCCACCACTGACATGCAAACAAAACAAAACAATGTTTTAAAAGACAAAAAAAAAGGAAAAAGAAGAGGAGGAAGAAGGGAGAGAGGAAGGAAGGAAGAAAGGAAGGGAGGGAAGGAGGGAGGGAGGGAGGGAGGGAGGAAGGAAGGAATGAAGGAAGGAAGAGGGAAGGAGAGAGGAAGGGAGAGAGGAAGGGAGGTATGAAGGGAGGGAAGGAGGGAAAAAGGATGGAGGATGGGATAAAAATTACAAAAAGGCAAATTTATAAGAAAACCAAGAAGTAAAGTCCTTTTTGTAGAAATTACTGGAAGCTGGGCCTGTTTTCTGAAAGGCAGCCTACATAGGCTTAATTCTGGAAAGAAGAGGTGGAATTGCAGAGCCCTTTGAGATAACATTCATGGTAGGGTTTGTTACTCTGAGAACTAAAATTGCAACAGAAAATGTGAGTATGCCAAACAACTAGCTGAAAAGTAGCATAAATTGCAATCATCGCAGGACAGGAGGTAATGACAAAGAATGGAAAAAAGCAAACTGGGTCACATCTTTCCCTATGATAAGTACGTCTGTGTTTTCCACTTCACCCTAAAACGTGTACTGAGACACCCAATGATGATTAGATCAAGAACTGGCTGAAAAGCAAAATAGGGATATCTTTGAAAAGACTTTCTTTGCTGTAAAGTTTACTTTTAAAGGAAGGTATTTGCTAATTAGTGTTCTATTCCCTGAGATACCTGAGATAATCAGCCTATAAAGAGGAAAGGCTTAGGTTAAGCTTGTAGTCTTACAAGTTTCAGTCCATGGTTTGGGCTGTTAGTCTTGTGTCTGTGGTCAGTTAGGCAGCACATCAGGGTGAGAACTCATAGTAGTAAAAGCTGCTTCCCTAGTGGTAAAGCAAAGAGAGAGGAAAAAGAGAGGCCAGGTTCCTATCATCCTCAAGGTCATACCCCCAGTGACCCTACTTTCTTCTTCTAGGCCCCACCTTCTCACTGTCCTAGCACCGTCCAATAGTGCCACAGATTAGAGAGCCAAGCCTTCAGCACCCGGACCTCTCTTTTTTTTTGGCATTAGGGTACATTCAAGATTCAAATTACAGACATATTTAAGGCCAGGAAACAGGCTTCCTGTAATGAATGCACATCCCAATGCAGGAGAGGAAAAATGACAAGCAAGATCCAAGTTCGTCTCCATGGTCAATATCCCATCCCGACCCTTTGTAGCTTCAATTGCCATTTGACAATTGTCATTTGATGTGATGTAAATAGGCATGGTATTGCTTATGCAAAGAACTCAATTCCTCCACAGATTCAAGAGAAGAGAAGGAACATGTTCTACACTCCACAAAATCAAGTATGAGTAGTAACTTAAAAGCCAGGCTCTGGAGTCAGACAGAACAGAGTTCAAATCCTAGTTCTAGCGATCACTAGCTTTAAGAATCTAAGCAACTTCCTGTATTTCCCTGGTTCTTATTTTCTCTCATCCATAATTTGAACATATTTGTCCTCCTCTATGTGAAGGCATCTAATGCCAGGAGCTAGGAACTAATGTCTGACATAATAGTCAGTCCTTAATGTATAATAATTAGATAATTGTTAATTATAGTGAGTTTCAGTATCTGTGAAAGGCAAAGCTATCCTAGTCAGTGTATACCAGGGAAGCTGATGTCAGATCTCATGTTATGGCTGAATGCTTTCTTGGTTACCTCTGTCCAGTCCAGTGACTTTGTCTGCTTCAGCAGAGACTAGAAAAATAGCACATTCAAAACAAATGACTCTTATGAGTGTAACATGGTGACCCTAAAAGAACTTTTGCTAAAGTTTGGGCTGTGATCATAAAAAGAAATAACTGTCTTATCTATTCAAGCTACAAGATGGCTGGAGCTGGGAAGGTGGCTCAGTGGTAGAGTGCTTGCCTTGCATGCCAGAGGCCCTGGGTTCGATTCCTCAGCACCACATAAGCAAAAAGAAAAAAGCCGGAAGTGGCGCCGTGGCTCAAGTGGTAGAGCGCTAGCCTTGAGCTGAAGAGCTGAGGGACAGAGCCCAGGCCCAGAGTTCAGGCCCCACGACCAGACCCAAAAAAAAAAAAAAAAAAAAGATGGCTGGAGACTATTTTTCATTGATCCTGAATAACAACAACAAATTGATAGAAATTGCTTGAGCATTGAAAATTGAAATCAAGTCAACCGACTTATTACAATGTTGAGTTATGCTCTAACATTCTCTCTCTCTCTCTCTGATCCTCTCTCATGATCCTCAGATCCTGAGTAGCTAGGATTATAGGTATGAGCCATTGGCATCTAGCAAAAACAACTTTTTGAAGGTCTGGTACGTTTTCAATATAAGCACTTTATCTGGAAAACAAGTGTCTGTGTATACTTTATACACAAAAATACAAAACTTCATGAGAGGGTGGTTCAAATTTGCTTATTGCTGGGATTCTCATTCCAAAAGGCTTGGAAACCCCTGGTCTAAAGGAGAAGGAAGACTAGTTAAAACAATACAGTGAAAATCTAAGGGAACGTGGATGAGATACAGTTGATTGACTGGCATCCACTCAGCTCAATGGGAAAGAAGAGGCAAGACATACTGAAGATTCCTCATAGAGGTGACAGGCTGAGTTACTAAAATGAGTTGGTGAGAGTAAGGGGGAGGGAATACTGGAGGCACCTGAAGAGATGGGTTTATGAAGCTTATTCTGGGAGTAAAGGTTACTGCTGAAAGACTCAAGTAAGGTAGATGACACAGTAGGCTGTCCAACTTGGTTCCTTAGACCAAGGCTTCACTGACACCTGTCTGAATCCCAGAGGGAACAAATTATAATTGTGGAAGCTGTTGAAACTTTGAAATGCCAGGATAAAAATGGTACTGGAAATCTTTGAAGGGAAAGGAATTCTTAATGCTACACATTGCTGGATGAACATCAATAACACTTCCAGACACACCTTTGAACAAAGAGATTTGTCTTTGGTAAGCATTGGTGTCTTGCTAGCTCCATTATAGTCAAGAACAACAGGAAACATTATTTGGGTAGGACAAAACTGGAAAAAGGAAAATAGCAAGTACCACAGCAGCCAGGATAACAGTACTAATCAACCTCAGCAGGCTCCTGGGACCAGTTCAAGAGGGCCTTGAAAAGCACCTGCTCATTCATGTGAGGAAAGGATGTACTTGTCTTACTCAAATTATAACGTTCATCCTTTTCCCAGTATATGAAGACTGCAGGGTGCACCAGTCCCGGAGTCACTCTTCAAGCCCATTGTGCAATAGGAGCCTGCAATAGGTTCAATAAAGAATTAATCAGGAAAGAGCAGATAAAGCTGACTTATTTTTGAGCTGGAATAAGATCAGTACAAAACATTTAAGGAATTGGTTGTATAAATATTAAACAAGTAATTCTGGGAGAGACATTATCCTCTTTAGAAGAAGGGAGGGCCTAAAGAAAAAGCTCATGGAGGTTGCTAATGATAGTTCAACCTTAGTTTTCAAGAACTGGGAAGTAGCCATGTGTCAGTGGCTCATGCTCATAATCCTTGCTACTCAGGAAGCTGAGATCTAAGGGTCACATAGTTCAGAGTCCCTCAAGCAGGCAAATTCTTGAGACTCTTAGTGTGTGTGTGTGTGGTGTGGGTACACATATACATACCAGTACTGGTACTTGAACTCAAACCCCCTGCTCTAGTTTAGCTTTTTTGCTCAAGCCTGATACTACTGCTTGAGCCATATCTCTACTTCCAAATTCTTGAGACTCTTTTATTTTCAAATAATCAACCCAAAGCTAGAAGTAGAGTCATGGTTCAAATGACAGCGCACCAACCATGAGCCATAAAGCTGAGTGAGAGTATAAGGCTTTAAATTCAAGCCACAGTAAAAATAAAAACAACTGAGATCCATCAGACTTTGTTATATGTGACCACAGATCTGCATGAGCTGAAGAAATAAACAACAACAACAACAACAAACCCCACCTCTTTCTACAGTATTAGCAGTAAAAGAAACACCCCATACCACTTGGGAGCCTGTTTATAGCTAGTAAACCTGAAAAGCACCTACAGAAAGGAGCTCTAAAGCCAAAGAAAGCTAGCATTGAAGGATGTATATAGACAGACTCAATATAGAATACAATGTTATTCAGATTCTCTTGTATCATGACATGTTTGGTTTTGATTATCAAAGTATCTTGAAATTAAGGGAACCCTGAATGTGGAGCCCATATACCAATATGAAGCAAGATTCTTGAGATTAATGGAATCCTGCATGTGGAGACCACACACCAACATGAAGCAGGGTTTTTTGGTGGCTTCTGTTGGTTCCACTGAACCACTAGATTTGTACCTTTCTGGCTGCTGCCCTATCCTGAGGCCACTGGCCATGCTGTGATTTGGGAAACTGCTCCTGGATCACCTGTAATACTAAATGCCATTCTACAGGACCACCACACATACATTTTTATGTCTGCCTACACACTGGGAGGCATCGTGCTCCAGTGAGATGCTAATGGTTCCTAAGAAAAAGGGTCTTATGGTCTTACACCCAGGGATTACTTCTAGTCCCCAGCAACTAATCTACCTTTCTTACTTCTCAGTTCTCTTAGTAAACTTTACTTTGAGGGAGTTCTACAGATCTATCTATCTATCTATCTGGCCCCAAATGTAGAAATATGTCACTTATCATATTCTCTAGTGATTGTTTTTTAAACTATTTTATAGACTAGAATTGATCTTATGTAAAGGGCCACCTTTGAAACAAACATTTTAAAATATAAGTATATGAAAGGAAACACGTAAAGCATTTTTTTTCAAAGTTTGCTTCTTGAATGCACTGTGAGTACAGACAGAAAACTGGTTGTGTGCATCTGGGAAGGACTTGATGATACCTCTGGTCTCAGTTTACCAAACCTACAAAATCAGTGGGCCTGAGAGCAGAATATCTTCCAGAGTTAAAAAAACCTTAAGCATGTATCCATTAAAAGGCCAAATTTCAACACTAATGTTGAAATTACAAAAGAAAGACAAAGAAATGAGAGAAAGGAAAAAGAAAGAAGGAAGGAAGGAAAGAAGGAAGGAAGGCAATGTGAACAGAATGCTATATAAGCAAAGATTCAGTTTGTATATGAGAGGGAGTAGGGTGAGTTCATCATACAAACTGATTCTTTACACTCTCATAACTGTCTAACATACAATTTGTCTTAAAAATCAATTTCATTTTCTAAGTTATTTTGGCTCCCTCATTAAACACGTGTATTTGTTCTGTTCGGTTTTCCAAGTGTTTCCGACCTTGTTTTAGGAGGTAGTAGAGAGTGAAGGCAGAGGAAAGCTGTGCATTAGTAAGGCCCATCCCCTTCCTTCGTCTTCCACCTGTACACTTCCCATCTCTTGAGTCTTGTTGGGGTCACCTCAGAGCCTCTCCATGTTCTTACTGAAGTTGAGAACTCTGCACAGGCAGTTATTCCCCCTAAATCAGTTACACTTCTTCAAAGCTCAAGTGTTCCCCAACTACTGCAGAATGGAGATGCCTAACACTTACCTCTAGGAAGGCTTTTCTGGCATTATGTTTTGGCTGAATTTTTTGTAATGCATTTCCATGTCACTCAGTATGGTGTGTTTCTGCCAGATATTCTGCCTGTTCTCTGCTGAAGGCTTTCCCAGGCTGGGCAGCTGAATGCACTACACAGCTGCCAAAATTCTAATTCAACATTTAGAATTCTAACTTTTGCTCTTTAGGCCCTTGTCTGGCCTTGGCCTCAGTCTTCAGCCAAGTCCTTGGCACCTTATCAGCTCTATCCCTACCTCCCATTTGGGCCCAGGAAACCATTCTTGGCATCAAACTGAACCTTAACGATACACACACATTGCCCCCAACCCCACCCAGCACATCTCTCAAGTTTGTCAAGACAGAAGTGGCAGACCAGAAGATAAAGTGTCATGGGTGAGGAGACCAATTGCTGTGATGGGGAAATGCAGAAATACTGTATGTACTGGTACTTATATTTACATGAAAAGCCTTCACAATTCTATTATTAGAAACAGCACTAGAGATGCATATACTATTTTCTATGTACTTGCACAAAAAGGGAAGAGAAATTTGCCCTAAGAAAAATGCTAAATTTAGCATGCATGTATTAACAAAATTGTATTCTTGGATATTAATATATAATGTTCTTTAGGTAACTGGAAAAGTGCTACTGGAAAATATACACCTGCGATAAAAATGTGACTGTAACTAGGGGTGGGACTGGGGCCCAGAAAGGAATCTTTAGCAAAATGCAGGTTTTGAGAGGAAATTGCAACACTCAAGGACATAGCTGGTTATCACTATGGTATAAATAATCAGGGGACAGGATGCTCTTCATTGGCAGAAGAAATCTTCACTTGTAAGTAAAGCAAACTAAGTCCCTTGACTCAGTTTCCACTCCTAGCCAAATCAACGTGCTATGCTTTGTGTTGTGTCAGAAACACACAGATGAGTTAATTACGCGGTTTGGGATTAGGCAGTGGGGTACTCTAATGAAACTTGGGGTAATGAAATTATTTGAGGTTTTGTTTTCCCAAAAGGGGTAGAGAGTTGAACAATAAACATGATACATATGTAAAACACAGACAAATGCACTTGACAACCAAGCACTCTATTTTGAAATTTAAATAAAGCTAAGGTTTTCGTTGGGCCTAGAGGGAAGCTTCATTAAAATCAATTAGTTAGTACAAATCTCCAGAGACTATAGGCTTTTTTTTTTTTAAGGGAAGGTTTAAAGAGTAAGGTGCACACAATTACCTTTCTTGGGTCTCCTGTGGATGTCAGTGACACTTAGACAGGTGGCCGAGTGGCCAGGGACGGCCCTGGGAGGGGCTGGGTGAACTCCCAGAGGGCTCACGGCAGGGAAGTATGTGTAATTAATAGATGTCTATCTGTCTATGAAGAATGCAATGTGCCTAACCAAGGGGGCTCCAAACAGATCGTGTGCCTGGCAAACTGCAGAGCAGGCCTAGGGAGGATAAAGTTGGTGGCAAGCTCTGCCAGGTGAGGCCTGGGTCCGAGGCGAGGCGAGGCTGGGGCCGCACAACTGTGGCGCGCGCCTGGTCCCTCCTCCC